>NC_014415.1:0-160332 GCF_000146465.1 Encephalitozoon intestinalis ATCC 50506
TTCAATCCTCTTCCCCTCTCCCCACATCGAGGAAAAAATGCACAGCCTCAAAATGTCGGATTACTCCTCCATTCGCACAGCTTGCATCCATAACGGTCGTCTTCCGTCCACATCACAGCGCAGTCAGTCTTCAGGCTTAGAGGCCTTCAGCCATTATACTCCCGACGTAGCTCCGCAACAGCCAGCAGGCTTGCCGCTCCACCAGAGGTCGCAATCAAGAGTTCCTCTCGTACTATCAAGATTTACTGCCCAGTCAATCACAGTAGGGTAAAACTAACCTGTCTCACGACGGTCTAAACCCAGCTCACGTTCCCTGTTGGTGGGTGAACAATCCAACACTTCGCAATTTCTGCTTCACGATGATAGGAAGAGCCGACATCGAAGAATCAAAAAGCAGCGTCGCTATGATCGCTCGGCTGCTACAAGCCAGTTATCCCTGTGGTAACTTTTCTGTCACCCATGTCCCAAGCCTTATAGGACATGGGATCTCTAGGCCAGGGTTTCCCCCAAACAATCCCGCAATAGGAATAGTCTCAAGCAGGCTTATGCCCTTGTGCTCCACGCGTGGTTTCCTTCCCCGCTGAGCCCGCCTTAGGACGTCTGCGTTAGTCTTTAGCAGTCGTGCCGCCCCAGCCAAACTCCCCACATCCATAAATAAACCGCTGAGGCTCAGTCATAGTGGTCTCGCACATCTCCCCCCACCTCTCTTCATAACCACCCTCAGCACTTCTCACATGCTAGAGTCAAGCTCAACAGGGTCTTCTTTCCCCGCTGATCAGCCCAAGCCCGTTCCCTTGGCTGTAGGTTCACAATACAGGTCGTAGGGACAGTGGGAATCTCGTTGCTCCATTCATGCGCGTCACTAATTACATGACGAGGCATTTGGCTACCTTAAGAGAGTCATAGTTACTCCCGCCGTTTACACTCGCTTAAGCTCAAAAAGCCGTAACTAAAAGTGCACTGGGCAGAATTCACCTTGCGTTCTTCCGCAAGGCTATGTTTTTAATAAACAGTCAGATTCCCCACAACAAACAGTTCTAGCACGCTAGAGCCAATCCTTCTCCCAAAGTTACACATCCATCTTGCCGACTTCCCTTACAACCCTTCTCAAATTCGCTTCCGCGTCAAACAGTGGACACCTGTTGCGGTCTAGGTACGACATGCATGCTTCTTTTTCATCGGAACAGGTCATCTCCTCAGCGCTGCTTCGTCTCTTAACAATCCACACCGCTACTTCCCCTAGTTCTGCTCTCCTAGGATCAAAAATCCCCCATCCGTCATCATCAAGTCGCCTCAAAGCATCCATACACTCAATCTTCAATCAGTCTCCGTTTCAACAGTCGATTCACCCCCATCAAATGGGGAACCCTCGTCCACAGCGCAAATCCTTTCTTGTTACTACTACCAAGATCTGCTCATATCACCCCTCCACCCCCGCTCACGCAGGACCTTCGTCAGAATGATATCGCCCTCTTACTCAGCTCCGCCGCTAAGGCCTCGGATACCTGCAATTCAATCCCTTCCATTTTCTCCAGCGCCCAATTCGGTAGGTACGTTGCAACACGTTTCTTAGCGGATGCCAACCTCCATGGCCACCGTCCAACTGTCAAAATCAAACCGCCAGATTCTCTTCCCTTGCATACGGCTCCTTATCCTAAAAAAGGTTCATCCCTTCTCGCACATCATGCTTACCACAATATGCCCACTGGCTACCCCCTTACAAGACATCTTCAAAGTTTAACGCTATCGCATTAGTGCTTTACAACATCTTACATCAAGTCGCCGCTGTCCTGAGAGACATTTCAGAGGGAACCAGCTACCAGATGGTTCGTTTGGTCTTTCGCCCCTATGCCCATCTCATGCCATCGAGTTGCACGTCAGAACGGCTTAGATCCTCCAGAACACTTTCGCATCCCTTCAATCAACACAGGCATAGTTCACCATCTTTCGGGTCGGATCACTGCATCCACTAGCTCTCGCTAAAACAATCCAGCCATCCTCTCCTTGGTCCGTGTTTCAAGACGGGCGGGTCTCATCCCCTTCAAAGCATTCACTTTCATTTTTCATCTTGTCTTTTTCACATTTCAATCACTCTACTTCTTCGCTATCGGTCATTAGCTTATATTTAGCTTTCGGTGAAAAAAAACACCACCCAATTCAGGCTGCACTACCAAACAACCCTACTCTTCTCTCAAGTCCGGATACTTACAGGCCATTCCCCCTCTAAGATCAGGGACTTCAATCCCTAGCTCAGTCTCCTCCTACTCAAAACAACCCGCCAAACGCAGTTACCATTCGAGCTCCTGTCCTTTCACTCGCCGCTACTCCGACAATCCCTTTTGGTTTCTTCTCCTCCCTTTATTGATATGCTTAAGTCAAAGGGGTCCCCAAGCGCTTCCGCTTCATTCAGACATCCTCAAAAAGGCATATCGTCCTCCTACACGTCCTTCCTCGCTGCTAATGCCTATCAATCCCGTGAATCCTCAAATCAAAAAAATTCCCCCCAATCTCTCAAATACTGATCCTGCTGCTGGTTCTCCAACAGCAGCCATGTTACGACTTATATCTTATCTAACACGAAGGACTCAGACCTTCCAATCTTCGTCCACTGCGTCATCTTAGATAGCGACGGGCGGTGTGTACAAAGGACAGGGACCCATTCAAAACAACTTGTTCAATCGTTATTACTAGGAATTCCACGTTCAGAAGCCCATTACACAGCTTCATCCCTCACAGCAGGCTCCCTCGCCATCTATCGTAGTGCGCGTGCCGCCCGCTTCATCTCAGGGCATAACGGACCTGTTCTGTTCCATTCCTCCCTTGCCCCAAAGAGCACTGTCAAAGGGTCTCACATCTTACGCAACTTAATCCAAAGCTCACGCCATCCATTTCAAACGGCCATGCACCACCGCCGCGCGCATCCCGTCCTCGTTCTCCTGCCCGCTTCAGAACCGGTAAGTTGCCCCGCGTTGAGTCAAATTAAGCCGCACACTCCACTCCTTGTGGTGTCCTTCCGTCAATCTCTTCAAGTTTCACTCTTGCGAGCATACTATCCCCAGAACCCACATACTCAAGATTTCTCATGCACAACACTATATAGTCCCGTCCAGTCGGCATCGTTTACTGCTAGAACTAAAACGGTATCTAATCGATTTCGATCCTCTAGCCTTCGTCCTTCATCGTCACATAAGTCCAAGAGCACAGCCTTCGCTTCTGTCCGTCCAGTCAGGGTCTTCGTATTTCACCCCTCGCCCAACTATCCGGTGCCCCTCGTCCTCTGCCAAACCTCTTACATCCACATCAGGACATAATCCCCCAAACAAAGACATACAAAAGACTACGGACTTTTTAACTGCAGCATTCACCATAGACACTATTGGAGCAGGTATTACCGCGGCTGCTGGCACCCGACTTGCCCTCCAATCAATCTCGACTCCTTTACACTCGAAAAAAACTCACTTCTCATAACCGCCTCCCCAAAGGATTAGGCAAGTTTCGCGCCTGCTGCCATCCTTGGACGTAGTAGCCATCTCTCAGGCTCCCTCTCCGGAATCAAACCCCGATCCCCCGTCTCCCGTCTCCGCCTAGTTAGGCCATTACCCTAACTACCAGCTGATAGGCCTACAACTTACTTGGCTCGTGTCAAAAACACTCCTAGCCCCCTACCTGCAGTTTCCCGCAGTTACAGCTCTCCCGCCAACCAAATCATCGTACTATCACTGAGCCGTCCGTCAATCCCCCACAAGGTTCATCAACATGCATGGCTTAGTCCCAGAGAATAGCATCCACGTCAGGCAGAATCAACCTGGTGCTACCCCCCATCAAAAATCTCTCAGATCCCTCATCAACAAACCCCTGGCCACAGCCACATCAAATCCCAAAAAATCCTCCATCCCCACCGTCAAACACAAATCTCTCTCAGAGGAGACCAAAACTAATCCAAAACCACTCTCTTTTCTCCCCACATCCCAATCCTCCCCCTCGCTCCCCCTTCTCTCCATAGCCCCTCCCCCCACATCCCAATCACAACATAGACCCCTCTCAAACCACCCTATGCTCTCAATCTTTTCAATCACACACTTCCTCTACAGGACATTGAAAAGCCTCTCCTTTAACTTGCTCCTCTCCTTAAATCCTCAAGTACATAAGGAACTTCCCCGCTCACCCCTACAATGAACTCCAAGGCTTTTCTTTTCTTCTCTCTCTCACTCCTCACAGGAATTCTTGCCGAGACCGGATCGTCTTCGTCTTCTGGTAACGTAGAAGGACAAGGAAATGGAGGTGGAGGATCGGGAAATCCCGGAGGACTGGGAGATCCCTCCTGCGGTACTAATGGAGAAAACGGTGATGATGATGAGTAAAGAAACACTCAAAGGCCCATCGGCACAGACCATACAATGGCCCTGGCCCTACTCCACATCCCGGAAACAATAGAAGGGGCCCCAAAACCTCTTAATCAGACAAGACATTAAATACTTTCACTAAAGAATGCTCTGTTTATTCCTCATGCTTCTTCTCGAAGCCCAGAGAGAATCTCCTCTCGGATTCCTTTCATTCTTCGTCTCCACTCAATCTCGTCCTGCACCTTCTCAATGTTCAGCTGGCTTCCAGGATGCTTGATTCCAGACAGGAACGAAACCACTCGAGACACCATCGCCTCTCCACTCACGTGCCGCAGAGACATAATGATTATGTTATACAACATCCCGTTATCATGCACCATCGAACACAGCTCCTCCCCGTGGCTCACAACATATTCAACCATTGCGTCCCGGAACTTGTTTCCTCGGCAGATCACCGCTATCACCACTCCAATGTCCTCCACATTAAACTTCCCAAGCGAAGACAATATTTTCTCAAAGTTCTCTTGCTTCTGGATCCCTCCGAATCCAAACATCACCTCCCGTCGCATCCCAGGCGTGTCTCCCTTCCAGTACTTCTCCATCATGTACTCCAGATTGTCGTCAACAACTCCTTCGTACACAATCCTTCGGAACTCTCCAAGCTCCTTTCCGCTTCTAAGATGCTCATTCCACATCTCCATAACCTTCTCCTTTGCCACCTTGCTGCCAACCTCAATCCCCACCGACAGTACATACTTGTCCATGCTGATCTCCTCAACTGATCCTTCCCTCTTCCAAACATCCACAGAAGAAATCCTCCTTTCAATTAGCCCAATAATCTTCTTCTCCACAAGAGAAACAACCTCCGAGTCGTCATAGAACACACTTCGGATCCGGAGAAGCTTCTCAATGGCACTTCGTCCAACATGGTACGTCTCAGAGTAATACTCTCCAACCTTTCGAAGTCCTTCCTTTAGTCCTCCATACAGCCCAAACCCAACCCCAAACACATCTTCAATCATGTTCACTCGGTCCTCGCTGCTCATCTCCCCAATCCTCTTCTCAAGACGCTTAAGCCCATCAAGTCCGTACTTCACTCGGTAAAACCCTCCATACTCCGCATTCATCTTGTATCCCTCCTTCTTCCGAGGAATCTCCATCTCCTTCCCAGAAAACGAAATACTCTCCTTCTCTCCTCCTTCCCATTCTATCACAACAGGCACCGTCCATACACTCGAATCCCCCTTTCCTATCATCGAATACCGCGACTGCTTCAGCATAAGTGAAGACTCACGTTCAGACACTTCTACCATAGGATACCCCGCCTGCGAAATCCATCCCTCAACCATCGGCAAAATATCCTTTCCATACTCCTTTCCAATCGCCTTCCACAGACTCTCTCCATTCACATTCCCATACATATGCTCTCTTATGTATCGCCGGATCCCCAGCATAAATACAGACTCCCCCACATATCTCTCAATCATCCTGATCACACTCGACCCCTTGCTGTAGCTTATCGTGTCAAAAATCTCTCCAATCTCCCCTGCATTCTCAACAGCCATTTGGATCTTGTGGCTCTTTCCAAGCCCATCATCAAGCATTCCTCGGATCACATCCCAGAGCAAAAATTCTCCCCACACATCCCAGTCCACAACATCCCCGATGTTCTCCATCCCCTTGTACGACATCCATGTTGCAAACCCCTCGTTCAGCCATAGGTCGTCCCACCACTCCATCGTCACAAGGTTCCCAAACCACATGTGTGCTAGCTCGTGGCACACTGTCTCCGCCACATTCTTCTTGTCTTCCACACTGCTCTTCCCTGCAACATACAGAAGACTCTCCCGTCGGAACGTAATCAGCCCCCAGTTCTCCATTGCTCCACTTCCAAAGCTCGGAATCCCTACCATGTCCACCTTTGCACTCTCCTTCCGTGGAAACTCATATCCAATCCCAAAGTACTCAGAAAAGTAGTCAATGCATCTCTTTGCAACCTCCAGTCCGTATCTTCCCCACTCCACTTCCTCTCCTTGTCCATACACTCGAAGTCGCACTCCCCCCTTGCTCCAGTCCTCAATGTAATTAAGGTCTCCAATCACAAATGCAACAAGGTACGTCGACATCTTGCTTGTCTTCTCAAAATACGAAATCGCCCTGTCTCCATACTCCTCCCGCTTCTCTTCCTCTTCGGGGCTGTTCGAAAGAACAACAAGCCTCGAGGGCGCATCAATCGAAATCTGGAATGTTGCCTTCATGTCCGGCTGGTCAAAACATGGAAACACCCTCCGTGCATCCGTCGGCTCAAAGTGCGTACTATATATCTCCTTCTCTTCCCCACTCTTGTAGAACCCTACAAGTCCGTTGTTGTAGTCTCCACAGAACTTCGCCGTGATATATCCCTTCCCCGCCTCAATCTCCTTTTCAAACACAATCCGCACAATCTCGTACTCTTTCTCCTTCTCCCCCATCACTATCTCTCCAGGAACCTCGGTGTCTCCAACCCGAATCGTCGCCTCCTGAATCTCAAGTTCTTTTGCGTTCATCACTATCTCCCTTACAGGTTCCAAAATACTCACAGAGATCCCTACCTTTCCGCAGAACCCCACGTCCATCACTTTTACATGCAGGTCGTAATGCTCCGGAATCACAATCTTCTCCAGTCTTCGCCTGTACGAAGAATCCTCTTCCTGCCTACCCTCAATCATGGGTATCAATCCAATTGCCAATTCAATCCATTTCATTCCCTTTTGTTTTCGCTTTTTTATTAATACTATTTAATAATCCATGATTGCCTTAATTGTGGCTCTTGCTGCAAACCAAGGCATAGGAAGACACGGGAAACTCCCCTGGAAACATCCCCTCAAGACAGACATGGCCTGGTTCAGAATCCTCTCCCAGAGCGTCCCTATCCTTTCCCCCGACCACATCAGCCTCTCCCCCTCCAAATCAAATGTCGTCGTCATGGGCAGAAAGACATGGCACTCCATCCCCTCGCGCTTCAGGCCCCTTCAAAACCGCATCAATGTCGTCTTGTCAAGATCCTCCCTCCCCCATTCCCAGAACACCTTCTTCATCCCAAGCTTCGCCGCCCTCGACCATCTACCTCTTCCCCCATCTCCTGCAACCTTTGTCATCGGAGGACATGACATCTATGCCCTTGCAATCCAGACAGGCAGGGTCCAGGCCATGTTTGTCACAGAGGTCCACGAGTCCCCAGAATGCGATGTGTTCTTCCCTCAGGTCGACTGGTCTTCCTACCAAAAGAGAGACATCACTCGCGATGTCGCCAGGCTTGTGGACACCACCCTTGTAGATGCCTTCTACATCCCAGAAGAAAACATCTTCAACGAAGGCGGCATCTCCTTCAAGATGTTCATTTACACCAAACTACATCCTTAGTAGCCCTTCCAACCCTCCAAAAACATCAGATGACCCAAGAAACAAGACATCCAGAACACCAGTACCTCGATCTGATTGCCCACATCCTCGAAAAGGGTGTCAAGAGGCAAGACAGAACCGGCACAGGAACCCTGTCCATCTTCGGGGCATCAATGAGGTTTTCCCTCGAAGACAACACATTTCCCCTGCTGACAACAAAGAGGGTCTTCTACAAAGGCATTGTCGAGGAGCTTCTGTTCTTCCTGAGGGCCCAGACAGACTCCGCCATCCTCGAGAAAAAAGGTGTCATGATCTGGAAGAAAAACGGATCCAAGCAGTTCCTGCAGTCCATGGGTCTGGACAGAGAGGAAGGAGATTTAGGCCCAATATACGGGTTCCAATGGAGGCATTTCGGTGCAGAGTACCAGACATCCAGCTCAGACTATAAGGGCCAGGGCATCGACCAGATCAGGGATGTGATCGAGTCGATCAAGAACAACCCAGAGAGCCGAAGGATGGTTGTGTGTGCATGGAACCCCCTGGCCCTTCCCAAGATGGCTCTCCCTCCCTGCCATGTTCTCTTCCAATTCAATGTGATGGATGGAAAGCTGAACTGTGCAATGTACCAAAGGTCGGGAGACATGGGCCTGGGCGTGCCCTTCAACATAGCTTCCTACTCTCTGCTCACAATAATCATAGCCCATCTGACAGGCCTCCGGCCTGGAGAGTTTGTCCACTTCCTGGGGGATGCACATGTGTATCTTGACCACATCGACTCCCTCAGGCTACAGCTCCAAAGAACGCCCCGAGAGTTCCCAAAGCTCTTTGTTAATCCAAAGGGAACAAGAGTGGAAATCGAAGACTTCGAGTTCGAGGACTTCGAGCTTGTGGGGTACAACCCTCATCCTCCAATCCAGATGAACATGAGCGTCTGAAAATCTTCCCTCCAACAAGTATTTAAGTTTTGGGGAAGGACAAGCCATGACAAAGGGAAGAGGAGAGGGCTTCTGGACAGGCCCGATGGAAACAGTGGATCCAGAGCTCCATGCCCTGATCTGCGGAGAGGCTGCAAGGCAGCAAAAGACAATAAATCTGATAGCCAGTGAAAACTACGTCCACCAAAGCGTGATGGAGGCCTGCGGGTCGGTCCTTACCAACAAGTATTCCGAGGGGAGAGTGGGAGAACGGTACTACGGAGGAACACAATGGATAGACAAGATCGAGACCCTTTGCCAGAAGAGGGCTCTCTCGCTCTTCGGCCTCGACCCAGCAGTCTGGGGCGTCAATGTCCAACCATACTCGGGGAGCCCAGCCAACTTTGCCGTCTATACAGCCCTCGTTCCTCCCGGAGGAAGAATCATGGGCCTCGATCTTCCATCTGGAGGCCACCTGACACACGGATACAGGACAAAGACCAGGAAGATATCGGCCACAAGCGTTTACTTCGACTCAAGAGCCTACAGAATAGGCCCCGACGGCTTCATCGACTACAATGCCCTCGAGGATGCCTTCAACAACTTCCAGCCTCACATCCTGATCTGCGGGTACAGCGCATACTCCAGAGACATCGACTACAAGAGGCTTTCCTCCCTGGCTGCCTCCAACAACGCCTTTCTCTTTGCCGACATCTCCCACATCTCTCCTCTGGTTGCATGTGGCCTGATGAACAGCCCCTTCAACCACTGCGACGTGGTCATGACAACAACCCAGAAAGGCCTTCGAGGCCCCCGTGGCGCCCTCATCTTCTACAGGAAAACAGTTACAAAGAACGCCGTCTCCATCGACCTGGACACAAAGATCAACTTCGCCGTCTTCCCCATGCTCCAGGGCGGCCCCCACAACCACACAATCGCTGGAATCGCTTCGGCTCTTCTCCACGCCGCAACCCCCGAGTTTGCAGAGTACGCCAGGTGTGTCGTCGAAAACTCTAAAGCACTCTCCGCCCATCTGCTGTCCCTGGGCTTCGACATCCCCACAGGCGGAACAGACAACCACATGTTCCTTGTAGACCTCAAGAACAAGGACGTCAACGCCACCGCTGTCGAGCATGTGTGCGACATCCTGGGAATCAGCCTCAACAGAAACACCATTGCCGGTGACTCAAGCCCCCTCAACCCATCCGGAATCCGCATAGGCACATATGCCGTCACTGCCAGGGGCCTTGGCCCACATGACATGAGAGAGCTTGCCGCCATAATCAACGGCGTCGTCGAGCTCTGCAGAGAGACATTCCCAGGGAAGAGCATCCCAAAGGCAGAGCTCCAGAAAACAGCGTCTGCCCTCTTGTCCTCCAGCCCCGCTGCCGCCGATCTGAAGAAAAGGGTCCTTGCCCTCGTAGACGCCCATCCCATCTACAAGTAGTTTATTAAAAACGCTTCTTGCCGCCATCTCAGACAATAAAACCCCCTCCCCTTTCCAAAGCTAATGAAGAAAATAGACCGTCGAGCAATATGGAGCAGACTTGCATCCATGCTAAAGCCCACATCTCCCCACGAGGTTGCAATAGTCGTTGTAATGGCCCTCTGCATCGTCCTTGGAAAGTGGCTTGACGTTGCTTCCATCAAGAAGAGAGGCTCTATCATCGACACCATAAAGCACATCAAGGACTCCGACAATCCAGGCATGTCCTTGATCTTCCGCAAGGCAACAGCCTTCCTCGTCCTCAGAACCCTCTCCTCTCTCTTCATCGAGTCCAAGGTCGTCCTCTTCTCCATCATAACAAACAGGATTGTCGAGGACATAACCTCCCGCATTCTTTACCTTGCAATCCACGCCTCCCATGCTTGCGAAATCAAGCCCACAAGCCTCAACAGGATTGTCGAGAGGGGAAACAAGAAGATCTGCAAGGTCCTTACAAAGATCCTCACCGTCGCCGTCCCTGCATTCTTCAACCTTGTTCTTCTCCTCAGAGAGGTCTATAGGATGTTTGGCCTCAGATACCTTCTCCCCATCCTCTTCACAATCTCCATCTATGCTGTCTACACCTTTGTGACCCTGAGGATCCGTTCCTGGTACAAGGAGAGAATCAACTATGCAGACAACTCGGTCTCCAAGAAGATCCACGAGTGTGTCTCAAACATGGATCTTGTCAAGACATGCTGCTGCGAGCAGGCCGAGGTCGACAGCCTCCAGGAGATCATAAGGGCAATGTGGACTCTCAAGCTCTCCGACAAGGGATGTGTGGCCATAATCAACTTTGGCCAGAGGATACTCTTCACAATCCTCTTTGTCTACTCCGTCCTCAAGGGCACTCCAGATGCCTTTTCCGGCACAATGACCATTGGAGACCTGGCAACTCTCTTTTCCTTTGTATTCTCCATCGACCTGTCCATGTGGACACTGGGTGTCATTGCAAGGGACATGGGGTTCTGGCTGATAGACTGCGAAGATCTGCTGATCCTCCACGACCACTTGGAGAGGATGGCCAGACAGAGTCCCGCCTCCTCCCTTGCCACAGGCTTCCCGTGTCCCTCTCTGTCATCCCCCAAGTCCCAAGCCCCTCCAGCCATCGAGTTCGAGGGCGTCAGCTTCGGATATCCAAACGCCCCTCCCATCCTCAGAAACCTGTCCTTCAAGATTGCCCGTGGCGAGCGTGTCGGAATCATCGGAAGGCCTGGAAGCGGCAAGAGCTCCATCCTAAGGCTGATCCCGATGCTCCACTCCTACACAGGCTCCATCCGCGTCAACGGCCTCGAGCTCCGCAACACCTCCCCTGCTGCCCTCCGCGCCTCCATCGCCTGCATTCTTCAGGACATGCCTTTCTTCGACGAGACTGTCTTCCACAACATTTCATACGGCCTCCCAGCAACCAGCCTCCAGAAGATCCTCGAGGCATCCAGGAGTGCAGGCCTCGGGCCCCTGCTTGTGAGGCGAGGACTCCACTCGGCCATGAAGATGCTGAGCGGCGGAGAGGTCCAGATGGTCTCGATTGCAAGATGCCTGCTCCAGAACAAGCCGCTGATGCTTCTCGACGAGGTCACGTCGAGGCTGGATGCAAGTGGGGAAAGGGCCATCTTCGACCTGCTGATGGGCCTTCCCGGAAAGACTGTTGTCATGGTCTTCCACGATCTGTGGATGGCAGAGCACATGGACAGGATCATCCTGATGGACGCCGGCCGCATAGTCGAGTCTGGAAGCCATGGCGAGCTGATGGAGCTCCGCGGGGAGTACTGGCGCATGAAGACGGGGCTAGGAAACTTCAAACCCGCTGCAGGGGACCCATTGCAAAGCCGCCATGCCCCCCTGGATGCAGGATGCAGAGATCTGTAGGCTTCTGGACGAGATCCAGTCCGACATTGACGGGGAGCACGAGGCGTTTGCAAGGAGGGACTTTGAGTGCAAGCTGGAGCACCACAGGAACATCAAGCCTCTGCTTGGAAAGAGGGACGGGCTTGTCCGCAGGGCAGTTGAGTGCTACTGGGCCCGCGCACTTGCGAACTACAGGCCCGGGGCGGCACTGCTCCCTGTGGATGCACTCGGCAGGCCAGACACGCGATGGCTGAGATCTCTCGAGGTCGACTACCTCCCTGAATATGGATACAGGGTGCACATGGAGCTCAACGAGAACGAGTTTGTGCAGAACACTGCGCTGACGAAGAAGGCATATCTTGGGAGGAGAGATGTGGAGAGGAGCGGGGTGCGGTGGAAGGGAGACCTGAGGTGTGCTGTGCTTGGGTTTTTTGAGACAGACACCCAGGACCTGGACATCTTTGACATCCTCTACGAGCTCTATGTCAACTCAGCCTTCTATTTTTTGAAGTCTCCCTGAAAGCTTCTTTTTCAAATTAATTAAAGTCCACAGGAATCCATTCTTCTTGGTTTTATCAATATGATTTACTCCCATTTGCCGAACAAAAAACAAAAATATTTAATTTTTTCAATTTAAAGGACGCTGGATATCTTCTATATTATCCGGTATTTGAATCTTAAATGTATAAAAAATAAATATAGACACCAATACCGTAATAAATCTTATCCTATTATAACCAGGACTATACTTCTCTAAACGTCCCCATTTTAATATCAATAATTCTTTCCATAGTGAAAAAACTCCCATTCCAAGGCCACAAGCCAAGCAAGCATACGGTAATATGTCCTCTCTTTTCCAAATCCATGAAATAATCATGGAAACAACTAAAACTGCTTGAATAACAATATGGACCAAAATTTCGAACTCATATTTTTTAAGCATTGATCTAGGCAAAACATCCAAAGAATTGAATATTATATATACTAAAGCTATGGAAGGACTGCTTTCACCAATGAACTTACTGGTGTTCTTTACTTTTCCCATGGCAGTAAAAAATACAAAACTTGGAACCAATAAAAAAATAAAAATTGAGCAAATATACAGAAAAACACAGTTAACAAGATATGATATTTTCCCTTGAGATTCTGCGAGATTCTTTCTCCATATTCTTATTAGCCAGTAGCTTGATATTTCGATGATGAATGAAAGCTCCACCAACGCTTCTGCGGCATTAAGTAAATTACTCCAATCTCTTTGTATCTTACAAAATCTGAGGATTCCTGCGACGACCATAGACAGTAGATAAGTGGAGCTTATTGTTATAGAACATCTATTTTTTAAATCACTTGCTCCCATTCCCTATTCCATTTTTAAAATTTTATATATCTCCTTTTTGATCCTGTCCTAAAAAGACATAATCTCACACAGACTAAAACATAAATAAAATACAGCATAACTGTAAAAATATATCTAAGAAATCTGATTTTATTCCTCAATGAAAAGAACACCTCTTGGATAAAGTCCGGGTATTTCGGATATCTTCTTTTTGTTTCTTTCAATGGGAGTTACATGATTCATCTTAAACAGATTAAATCTCTTCTTGTTTAACTTTGTTTCAATTTTTCGGAAAAGATCCTCGATAGTATCGTCTTTAGAAAACCCCAGTATGGAAGAGGTTCCGTCTCCAAACCACAGTTTTATTTTACAGTCTGAAATATCCTCGCTTTTCTCAATATCTGTACTTATAAGCTTTTCATCTTCCAGCCTTTCTCTTTCAAGCTTCTCTGCCATATCTGCCTTAATCTGATTTATAAGTCTCTCTTTGTAAAGTTTTTCTTTCATTATCTCCTCCTTCCTCTTCTTTTCAAGCTCTACTGCCTCTCTTGACATTTTGTTATCATATTCTTTTTTAGCCTCCTTGACACCTTTATGAGTTCTGTTTTGGCTAGAGTTTATAATAAAGTTGACTAGGGCATCGATATCCTTCGATCCTGTTTCCTTTATTGCATTCTCGATCTCTTCTTTTGTGAATCCGCTCTGGACCAGATAGTTTACCACTTCTTCCTTGCTTGTCTCGGTTTTGTTTCTTTCCTCCATCCTGGGGATACTTCCAAGAGACCTTATTGATTCAGGGAAATCAGTAAAGACTAAAAGTAATTAAAATAGGCCTAATTTATTTACTCTACTTCTTATCCTTGACCACATAGTTTTCCAAGAGCCCCCATGTGAGCCTTGTATGATGTCTCAATCAAGACTTTCTGTGCTTCTTCAATATTTGAGTCATCCCCTTTCCATGTCTTCAAAGCGTCGTCTGTTAGTGCCCTGGCAAAGCTAAAACTTAAGGACCATGTTCTACATCCCCTCTCCATGTTTATTGCATTGAGGAAGTTGATTGAATCTTCTGGGCTGTGACCTCCGCTTAGGAAAACAATTCCCGGAATTCCACAAGGAATAGTTGACAAGAGAGCTCTGAATGTGAGGGTAGCAACCTCCTTGGGTGTGTATTCCTCGCTGCTAAGTAGACCAGATGTAACATAGCTTGTCTTGATAAGGATTCCTGGAATATAGACAGATTCATAGTTTAAATATTTCATGAGTGTGCTTAGTATCTTTCTCAACAATTTATACGAACTTTCTATATCGTAGTCTCCTTCCAAGAATATCTCAGGCTCTACAATTGGGACAAGGCCATTCTTCTGGCATATTATTGCATACTTTGCCAATACAGAACAGTTTTCATTGATGCAATCTTCTGAGGGAATTCCATCATAGAAGTAGAACAAAGACCTCCATTTGGCAAATGTAGCATCTTTGAATTCAGAGGACTTACATCTTAACTCCAAATCCTCGAGCCCCACAGAAATTTTCTCGTTCTCCTTATAGTCTATTAACCCTTTATCAAGTTTTACGCCTATTTCAATGCCTTTTCTCTTCAGTATTTCTGTCAGCAACACTCCCTTCCCATCGGTTTGCCCAAATGTCTCTGGATTCAGGATAACTCCACCTATGTACTTTTCTATTTCCTTAGTACTGAAGAGGATTTCCCTAAACTTTCTTCTGTTCTCTTTAGTGTTCTTGATTCCAAGCTTCTCAAGTTTCTTTCCCAATGTTTCTGGGCTCTCGTCTGCTGCAAGAATTCCTTTGTTGTTTTCAAGTATTTTTTTCGCAATCATACCTAATCTTAAAAGATGATCTGAATCCATTGCTAAGAAGTGTCTTTTTATGGCCTATAAATATAAAATTATAGTGTTTTTTTATCCAATCTTTCTTCATTTCTTTTTCCAGTCATTGGACTTACCATAGATCTTTGTCCAATGAATTATTTGATGCATTAATTTAATAGGTTTCTTAAATTATAATTTCTGATTATAGAAACACCTGATCGGTTTTTAACCGGAGGTCTCTTTACCCTAGTATGCATTTCAATGTATTTGTAGAAGGAGAGTTTAACAATGTCAAGGGAGTTTTTATTGATCAGTCGTACCCGGTGAAGATTCGATGCACTAACTGTGGAGCACTTCATGAAAAAGCAGTTGTATTATCTGAAGACAGCATCGGAGAAGGAGATTTCAAGGACAAAGTCAACCTTAGTGTGGCCTGCAGGTCCTGTAGGAGAACTATGACACTGAAGATTTTAAAGTTGAAGGAGGCAAAGAAGCATTTGCTCCCAACCAAATTTGAGGACGAGTTTAAAGAGGTGTGGCTTACAGATATGGAGAAAAATAGGTTTTTGGTGTCTAGAGTTCAAACCAATGGAGCCGAGGTGGTGTCTATCGACTCCTGTACTCTTAATCTGGTTTCTAATCAAGACGTTCTGTTTACAAATGTGAACTTTGAAGAAAATACCGTGGCCAAATGCAGTAGCCTCAACATGATATCTTCCATTACTCTTTTTTCCCTCACAGTCGAACTTACTAAATAAAGTTTCTCTCCGTCTAACACCTCCATTCATCTACTTCCTAACTTCCTGGAATAAATATCCTAAATATAGTTATCGAATATGTACCAAATGATATCTGTGCGAAGTACTTTTCCTCAAATGTACAGCTCCCTGCAAAGTGTCCTCCGGCAAACACACACCATCCCTTCCCAAACTTACTATCAAGCATGCTTTTCAGGGCCTCACATATCTTTGTTGGAGGAGATTCATCGGTGAATGTGGCTAGAGAAAGTACAATCTGACCTTTTATCTGCTCGTCTAATGGTTCTCTTTGCTCAAAAACCGGCTCTACCACTTTTGGCCCGTCAATAACGTTTTTTGGCACACTCTTCTGTGAGTTTGGGGAGGAAGGCTTATCTAACTCTTTTGAACTACTCTCGCTCGTGTCTTTGTTTTTTGAATCTTTCATATCATCTATCTTCATGCTGATAGTTATGCTTATCGATGGAAATAACCAATCCAAATAACTTTAAACCTCCAACCAATAAATACCCTGCTCTATTCCCAAGAAGACCAACCAAAGCATTGTCTCTCCTTGAAAAGGTATTTGCCAGAGTGACAATGTTTAACTAATCTTTACAGCGTGTTCTTTCGGTTCTCCTCCTTAGTGTTTCTCCTCAATTAGATTGTTTAAATAAAGCATCCAGAATATGCCCTATGCTTCCAAATGAAATTGATCCATACGAATTCAAATTCTTCATAAAAGACATGCTGCCTTTATCTGAGACATATACTCTGTTTAGAAGCTCGAAACTGTTAAAGGCAAAGGAAACCATAAAGGCCATTTCTAAAACAAATCAAGGACTAATTGTTCTAATTCATAAACCGGAAGAGACAATAGTATATACGCCAGAAAACAAAGTAACTTATTTTACAAGAAGAAAGGGAAGGGTGGCACCGAAGAATGCAGTGATCCGGTTTCTGCGGGCAAAGATGATTGATTTTGTCATTTTGAAATTCAAGACTTTCTATTGCTGTCTGTCGAGATGGGACAAGGACGTTTGTAGCTTCTGCATTGTAGCATGCATAGGAAAAAAAGCTACTGAAAGAGCACTTCTGAATCCTTCCGAAATTCTTGGAGACGTTGAAGAGTCTCCTTTGATGGTTGAAAAAGGTATGTTTAAGTTTAAAGACTTGAATCTATTTAAGGAAGAGGGGAAGGAGTCTGAGGATCATTCATTTGAAGCTATCCACAGTCTTACATCTGGGATAAACTCTAGTACCAGTGAAGTAAAAGTGAACCCGATCGACCTCATTCGAGAAGATTGCTTGGAATATGTAAGTAAAGTCTCTTTGGAAGGCACAAATGCACTTTCCAACCAAAAGAAAGAGGAGCAAAACTGTCTTATTGAAATAGAATCGGAAAATGCCAAGAATTCTGGAAACACTCACTCAAAGCCATATAAAGAAGTTAGAAATGATGAGGAGGGACTGATCGATTATATAATATCGAAAATCACTAAGCTTGTGTGTGAAGATATAAATACCGGGTGTCTTCAGGAGGAAACAGAGAAAGACAAACAATCTCAGATTATAGAGGAAGAGGAGGAGAGCGATTGCTCTAGTAAGAACTATGGATATGATGTCGAAGGGAGTAATTCTCTTGGCTACATAGGGGCTTCAGGAGGGAAGGAAAGTAAGAAGGAGGATGGTACTCTTTCTCATGAAGGCTCTTCGAAATATGAAAGTACTATAAAATTTGGAGTAATAGAGCAAGGACAACTAAAATGTATCCAGAAGAACATCGGGCTTCTATCCATGGCAAAATTCGATAGACTAGAAACATTTATCACAGGAATGATGGATCATCTTAAAAAAGCTAATATCAACTATGTAGAGGTTTGTTCGGAGATAGATTTCTTTATTGTAAAGAAAAGAGACTGCACTTATCTGTACATAAGAGATTTAATACATAGAAAGGAGAGAAAATTTATGGAGAGATTTGATAGAATGTTTGAAAAGCTTGGAGCAAAGACTTGAGGGGAAAATATTCTTTTAATAAATTTTCTAGGCATTTCCTTGGTTTTTCTTTTCAAATATCTTGTGTCTTAATCTATCGGCGTTGTCTTCTTCCACCATTCTGATTCTGAAGGTGGATTTGAGTTTCTCCAAATCAAAAATGGGAATTCTCTTTGTGGGTTTGAAGTTGCTTAGACGTTTAACCATTATCTTTCCCCCCTCCCTCAGGACAGAAACTCGCTTCTCAATCTTTTCAATGGCCTCCTCAACGCTCTTAAAGTTTGTTCCTTCTATTCTGAATCGGTTTTTTGCCAAATACTCTCTATAGACCTGGCCTATTTCTTTATACTCGGCTATTTGGGAAATATAAGAATGGAAATCTGTTATAAAGTTGCTTGTGTTCCGTTCCATATTTATCTTTCGGTTTACTTTGTATTCTGTGTCTGCCTTAGCATGGGAAGAGGTGGATGTGTGGCATTTATATGCATTCTTTGTGTTAAACTTCCTTTGGCACGGGATACAGAACATATTACCCCTACTAGACAGACTTAACATAATTGTATTGAAAACAAGTGGAATTTTATTTGAAGGCAGATTAGCTAGCAATGAACAACACAAAGAATAAGAAGGACAGTCCGATTCCTCCAAGAATAAAATACAGCCATGATCGAAATCTCTTTGGATCCGACCGTCTTATGCTTTGTATGGTTGTAAATATCTTATTCAATGAGGATTGAAAAGACGGATCCAGTTGTCTCAGCTTGATGTTCTGTGCTTCGATCTCCTTTGTTAGATCTATTGCAACGTTCCTTAGAGTTTTCAGTCTTGCTGTAAAGATTTGCCCTTCATCCTCCTCATAATCGTTTTTCATGGATAAAGCAGGGATAAGAAAATAGACAATTAACAAGCAAGGGAGGTGTTTCTCATTCTTAAGACTTATCATATCCCGAATATCATTGACCCAACAGATCGCCGAAATAATTTTAATCCTAAACCTTCCTGGATCCAACCCTGTATCCAGTGCGCCTTGCTCCAACAAGACCAATCTTCTGCTCTTGGGAGATGTCTTTCTTTGAAACCGTGGAGGGCTTTCCAATATGCTGGTGGTTACCTCCTCCGTGGAGATGCTCAACGGGGTTCATAGCCACTCCTCTAACTCTTGGAAAGACATGGCCACGAGCCTTTGCCTTATAGTGTGCCACTGATGCCTTAAGGAGGGGCTTGTCGTGGATTCCTCCTCCAGCAACAACTCCCACAATGCATCTGCATTCGCTACTTACGGTTATCTTCTTTCCAGACGGTATTTTTATCACCGTTTCATTGGTTTCCTTTCTGTGGTTGACCACAAGAGAATAGCTTCCATTTACCATGGAAATAGACCCCCCGCTTCCATAGGTGGTCTCAACAGAATTCACTGCCATACCTTCTGGAACATTCTTGATCTTTGTGATGTTCCCTACGTCAACTGGTGCATTGTCTCCAATCAGAATCTTTTTTCCGGTATATATTCCCTCCGAAGCCGGAACCATACTATCGTGCTCCTTAAAACTTATAATTGCCACCGGCGCTCCTCTGCTTCTCTCATGGACTATGTCGATCACTTCTCCTTCCTCTACCTGCGGAATAATGGGATAGCCTAGCTTGACCTTGACAATAGGCTGCCTTTCTTTCTTCTTTACCTCCCTAGTTCTTCTTGTAATCTTACCCATTTCAGGGCTTAAAAATCATGGAAGTTTTAAGAGAAGAGCTAGAAAAAATTTCAAGCAAGTACGATAGCCAAGAGTTGTATGTTGAAGGATTCACACCAGAGCAAATCTATTATCAGATAGAGGAACTGTGCAATACGATTATCCAAAGGTGTGAGGACTCCATCGCCCGCCTTGATCTCAAATGTGAAAAGCCAATTCCTCAGAACGATAGAGAAATATGCCATGAAGAGTCTTCAGGAGACGAAGAGAGGAAAGGCTTCTTCAAAGAGGACAATATTCCACCGGAGCCCTCGGGATCGAACGAGGATGGTGATGATGAAAATACAACCGAAGATGAGGGTGAGTCCATGGAATCCAAGGATTTCGATGCTTTTGCAGACAAAATCTCTCAAATGCCAGCTAGTGAAGCAATCAAGCTTCTGGAATCAAGAGTTAAGAATAATTCCGAATGGTATTCCAGTGAAGAGGAACTATCTGACGAAGATGGCGAATAATAAAGACATTGGACTACTATAAAGCGACATAAAGCTCTTAGAAGGATACCACAAACACAATTTAATGATAAAGCCATTCGAGTCATAGCAAACTTCTAATTTTTCTTTAGGACTGTAACATTTCTAATTCTGTCTAGAGACTTAACTTCAAGCCTCTTTTTGGGAAGAGAAGCCTTTTCCTCCTGGACAATTTTTATCTCACAATCGGGTGTAAATCCATTATTCCCAAAGTCTACAATTTGCATGAGATCTCCTTCTATCTCATTGTAAAGAGAAAGAACATCTTTGAACTCTAAATTATCTACATCCAAGATCTCGTCGGTAACCTCAGCCACCTTCTTGGTATTGTATTCATGATTGTCAAATGTCCCTTCTCTAATTCTTTGAAGGGTGATGCTCTCTATCTCGCTATCTTGCTTGGAAGAAAACGGGAGGAGTGGAGGGCCCTGCCTGAAGTCAATATCCTCCTCTGTTAGTAAACTGTTCTTGGGTCTTTTTCTAATATCCACTTCTCCTGCATACTTCCATTCTTTAGGCTTGACTAAAAGTTTTTCTATTTCTTCAATGTTTTCATTCATCCCAACGGTTCATCTCATGAACTTTTTATAGAAATTCTTTCAACTTAGACCTTCTACAACATTATCTCTTTTCCTCTGCCAATATCATTCTCTTGGCAATACAATTCTCTTTACATCCAAAAAAGTCGTCTAGATGCTTGCATATATATTCAATTCCATAATCCTTAGCTCCAGGAATGTACTCAGGACAGCATATAAAGTTCTGAGTATAAATTGATTTATCAACACTGTCATCAACAAGAATGCATTTCTCAACATCAATGTTATGGTTGCTTGCAACAACCTCCAAGTCCTTAACCCATCGACTGCACTTGGAATCAAGCCTCACCTTCCCAGGCTTGCAATCCGACTGAGAATACCATCCAAGAAGCCCATCAAACCCCAGATCCTCCAGATACTTGACAAGATGCATTGCATTTTGTCTCATTCCTGTGGTCCACAGGACATATTCAGCATCATGGGACTTAAGAAATTCCACCAACAAGTCCAAATGGGGGCGGTTGTAAATAAAGTATTCCTTGAACTTGAAGTCCGGCTCCACCCCCATGGATGTAAGAATCCGTTGCTCACTTTTGGCTTTATGATACCTTTTTATCAAAGTTCCACTTATGTCAAAAACCACTAGAAATCTGGCCATAGGTCTAGGGTAGAAAAACAAACTATTAATAGTTTCTCCGATGTGAAATGGCCTTGAAGCTCCCTAAAAAACAATCGAAGTTTAATTTTGTGCAGATCTGCTGGTAGGAAATAGAGCTTCAAACTTCTTCACTATAAACTCTTCGCTAACCCCAAACTTCTCTCCAGATGAGGAAAATCCTTTGGTTAGCAGTTCATTGCGCAGGTCTGCCAAGGTCTTAGTGCTCCAGTTCTTTGGAAGCATTCCTCTCTTGGGCTGCGGAATCTTTTCCATGGACCTCAAACTCCCAAACCAATTCATTCTATCAAAGCACTCAAGCTCGGCACTACTAAGCTTATGCCTTTTGGTTTCGCCAAGTATCCTGTTGATGGTTTCTTCAAATCCATCTATGTCTTTATCTCCCAAAAACTTAGCTATGCTTTCTCGGTTGTCATCGGTCATGCGACCAAACTCCATTATAGCTTTATGGAATAGATTATCGTCCTCACGAACCTCTTTCTTTCTGCTTAATGTCGAAACAATCTTCCTAACCCTCTGGTTCATGTCGTCCGTACTCTTGTTCCTTATGGTCTCGGGATAACAGTCGTACCCATGTTTCAACGTCAAGTCAACAAGTATCTTGTCATCTTCGCTGGTCCATCCCCGCACCTTCTCCACTACAAGATCTTCAGTCTTCAGTAGAGAGCTCAGAATGGCAACTACCTGGATCCGCAAAAGAAATCTTTCCCCGTATTTCTTATACACATCCTCAAACTTTGTGAATAATGAGGGATCGTAGTTGTCAACAAGAAACTCTTCTATGCCGTCGGAAAAGTCTGACCTTATCTTTGTACTTTGAAACTGATCAACAACATATTTTACAAGATATCTAAAATATGTAGCTGTGTCTTTGAAGTGTTCAGACTGAGGGAGCATATATACTTTGTTTTCTCCGTTCTTTTCCTGCTCAGGCAACTCGGGAATCTCAAGTCCAACAGATCTAGGCCCAAATCTAAGGACCCCTAAGAATATAAGCAAGCATTGATTTTCATAAAACACGTTCTCATCTTCGCTTTCAAGCTTCATCTTCAGCAGCTCCTCGATTTCGGAAATGTTCTCCTCAGACAATCCTCCTTCTCTTGCAAGTCTTCTCATTTGCCTCTTAATTCTGCCCTCACTCTCCTCACTCTTCTTCTTGTTGAGAAGATTCTCCCAGAAGTCGGGATCATCAATGTCTTCTTCAACCTGGAACGATGCCTTTGAAAACACATTTCCTCCGTCAGAGTGCTTCACAATCTTCGTTCTTCTTTCCAGAATTTGGTCGATATCTTCTTCACAGAACTTCCTGCTTGACGCATCATCGCTCTCCATGAGAACCCCATAAGCCCCTTTCCGAAGAAGTGTTTCTATAGCATCTTTCTTCCTTGTCTTTTCACTCTTGTGCTCTTCAAATGTCATTCTCTGTAGTACTGCTCTATCCAGCCCCAACTTCAGGCCTGCTTTATCAAACATTTCTCTTTCATATGTGTTCTCCGTCACCAGTCTGTATACCTTCACTTCGCTTGTCTGTCCGATTCTATGGCATCTGGCTTGTGCTTGGAGATCATTTTGTGGATTCCAGTCGGAGTCGAAGATAATCACAGTATCTGCCGCCGTCAGGTTTATCCCTACTCCTCCAGCACGTGTACTTAGAAGAAATACAAAAACATCGCTTGTTTTGTCGCTAAACCTATCTATTGCTGCTTGCCTATTCTCTGTCCTGGCCCCTCCGTCAATTCTCTCGTACTTATACTTTCTATATGTAAGATATTCGGCAAGAAGATCTAAGCACCTGGTCATCTGAGAAAATATAAGCACCTTGTGTCCATTCTTCAATTTTCCGAGAAGCTTGTCTAAAAGCACAAGTTTTCCACTGCTTTGTATAAACACCTTGTAATACTCGTCAATATCTCCTATTACCGTATTTCCATTTGCTTGCTCGTCTCCATTCGATATCTCCGAAGTTAAAGTTATATCATTTTCTGTCCCCTCTGCTTTATTTTTCTCCCTCTTCTTTTTGAGATATCCACTAAGTATCTGCTCCTCAGCCCCCTTTATAAGATATGGATGTATACAACACTTCCGAAGCTCCATCATCACATTCAGTAGATTAGGTGCTGATTCCTTTCCCCCCTTCGTTAGAAATTCAATGTTCTTCTCAAGTATTGCCCTGTAGAACCTCTTTTGAATCATGGTTAGTGCAACCTCAATAATGGTCTCCTCCTTTGTAGGAATAGATTTCTCCACATCCTCCTTCATTCTCCTAAGCATCAAGGGCCTCAGCAACCCTTGGAGCTTTTCGACGTCGTTGATATTCTCCATCTTGAACTCCCCGAGAAAGTGGGGAAGGCTGGAAAATCGGGTTGGATCAATGAAGTTCAGTAGAGACCAGAGCTCGGAAATGTTGTTCTGGAGAGGTGTTCCGCTCAATAGCACCTTATGGTTGAACTTCAGTGTCCTTAGAACCGTGGCTGCTTTGGATTTTGCATTCTTTAATCGATGGGCTTCGTCAAATACTCCCACTGAAAAGTGGAACTGGCTCAAACTCTCCTGTTCAGCCATAACCGTATCGTATGTCGTGATCAGCACATCAAATAATCTAATCTCAAGATTATTTTTCTTTAATACAAACTCATACTCAGCAATCAATGCTCTTCCTGGTCGATTCTCATGATACTTCAATACCCTCAGATCAGTCCATGCTTCAAACTCTCTTTCCCAATGCGGTATAATGCTGAGAGGCGTCACAACAAGTACTGGCGCGCAGTAGTCATACTTTGTAAAGAGTGTATTAACAAACGTTACTGTTTGCACTGTCTTACCTAATCCCATCTCGTCTGCCATAATACAGCTTTGCCTGTAGTACCATCGGTTCAGAAGCCAATTCAGTCCTTCAAGTTGATATTCTCTAAGCTTATTTCCTCCCTTGAATACAGGAGACTCCTCATACTTGATGAAATTCTCCCGAGGAGGTCTCCAGTCAATTCCTACCCTCATGTTCCTTATCTTCTTTCTGTCCCTGTACTTCTTGAGCTCCTCCTCAAATCCTTCGCACTTTGTCACACTCTCCGCCGTCTCAAACGTCGACAGCTCATAGGGCTGGCTCTTCCATTTCACCAAAAACACCTTCTCTCCATCATAGTCTTCATGAAGTATCCTGTCCACCTTCAAGAAGTCGGGATTGAATGGAACCTCTGCTGCTCGGAACTTCTTCGCTTTCATTGCTCCAACCTTCGTAGCCATAATCTCCTCCTTTGTCACCCAATCGCAATGAAGATAGCTTTTGTGTTTAAACTTGACAAAATACCTTTCCCCCTCCGTATCGTACTTTAGGAGCTTCTCTATCCCATCCTCGGATTCTTCATTGTACTCGTCCTCACTACTCTCAGATTCTGGAATAGATGTCCGCTTGGCCATTGCTGCATTCCTCTTCTGTCTTCTCTCTGGAATGTAAACACTCCTCTCCTCTTGGCTCTCTCGATATCCACCAGTTTCCCGCGGTCTTGTCTCCTCTTCCTGAAGAGAAACACTTGAACCATACCCGTATCCAAGTCCCTGTCCAAAGTTGAAGGTGTTGTAGAATCCATGTTGCACCCCAGGAATCATAGAGTGTGCAATTCCAGGTCCTATTGTTGGTGCGTATTGATATCCCAGAGGTGCTTGGTAGAGCATGGGATTAAAATGCCCTTGCGGCTGTCTATGGCTGTCGTTTTTGCGTGGCCTTCCCCTTTTTCTGGGCATGGCTTTCTTCTCACTAGATTCCTCGCTAGTAGTAATGGAACTTGCAGTACTTTCACTTTCGGAGCCCATGTTTTGGGGCCTTATTTTTTTGCTTTTAAAAAATTATCCTCCTTCCACAGAGGGCTCCCTAGCCTCCCGTCAATCTTTGCCTTGTATACTACTCTGTTCTTAGCCTTTTCTCTTTTCCCCTCCCGGGTTCTTCTTCTTTCTCAAATGCCCATTCAAAACCCCTGATTCTTAAAGAATATACCCTATTCAACCCGAATTTCCAGCATCTAGTCAAGAACTTTTATTTTAGACTTTATCCCTATGTC
Source organism: Encephalitozoon intestinalis ATCC 50506 (assembly GCF_000146465.1). Classification (NCBI taxonomy): domain Eukaryota; kingdom Fungi; phylum Microsporidia; family Unikaryonidae; genus Encephalitozoon; species Encephalitozoon intestinalis. The sequence goes on from NC_014415.1 coordinate 25,364, forward strand.
ATTTCCGTGCCCAGCATCCAGCCGAAATTAATCGGTAAATTAAAAGCACTTCGCAAAACAGAGTCTAGAGAAACCCCAACCTATCCATCTCAAAAGTCCTTCAAAGTCTTTTAATTAGTATCCTCTGCTATAGAGTTATCTTTCTTCTCCAGCTTGTACAGAATACTGCCTTCAAAACACTTCTCAAACACCTTAAGGACTTCCAAGACAAGTCTGGGCCCAATCTCCTCCAGTTCCTTCCCTATTTTGTAGCATCGGACCCAGATAACCCCATCGAGATAAAAAAAGCATAGGGCCTTGTCCTTTGTCTCATTCGATTCAAAGATATATTCTATAACTTCTTTTGCATGTCTCAAATGCTCTATATTTTCAAACTCCTTACTGAACATCAGAACATATCCACAGTCTTTGAAAGAGTTTGCCGAAAAGTTGCAGTCTTTCACTGTAAATACGTTATGGATTCGGAACACAACAGACATCCCATTCAATATCCCTGCCCACAGACAGTCAGATCTCTTGGTCGATCTAAAGAAAAGCATAGAATTACATTCGTTCACCTCTATAAGCTTTCGAAGCTCCTTGTAATCATTTCCCATGTCCCATTTCTGCTCCTCTTCAGCCTTCACCAGTTTTGAAATATCCTTCATAAGATGTCTAATCTTTGCCGAAGCTCCTCTTGTACTCAGAATCACGCTAGTCATACCCTTAGAAGAATAAAAAACATTCTGCTTTTAAATCTTTCCCTTCGGAACACATGCGATATAATCATGAAATCATAGGAACGCCTTTATTCGAAATAGTTCCAAATGAGTTGGGAAATCATCTTCTTTCTATGGTCTGTCCCTTTTCCATTACCTCTTTGACACTGCGCCTAATCTTCGTTATCTCAAATAGTTTCTCGGTAATCACTTCCCACTTGTTCTTCTTCGACTTTCCGAACAAGGAAATCAGCCTCGATAGTGTCGAAATCTCCAAAGGAGTCCAGCTTTTTATCTTCATCATCTCCTCCATCTGCTTCTCAATACTCTTACCCACCCTAGGATCTCTTTTCTTGGCAATCTGCACAAGCCTCTTGATTCTAAGGGCATCTTGGTTCTTCAGAGCTCCTAGTTTCTCTTTGTTCTTTATAGAGTATTGCTGTCTATCGTTCTCTCCCATGTTGTAGAGCTCCTTCACTGGCTCAAAGGTTCTCCAGGACTTGAAGTTGCTCCAAAACTCATAGAACTCTTCAGTCTTTTTAGAATCCTCATTTCTATCCATCAGAGGAACAGGCTGCTTCATACTGAACTTGGCGTTTCTTTGAAAACATTCCCCAAACACATCGAAAAACTCGTCCTCCTGGTAAATCTTATCGTCTGGAATGCTTTCGTCAAAAAAACTCGAGTCGTAGAATAGCCTAAGCTTCCGGTTTCGGAAAACGTCTCCTGCTATCTTCACCAGAAGAAATACCTCTCTACACCCCTTGGTCACATCCGGGTGATACTCATACATCTTTGCTTTCAGCACGTAATCAAGAATATGCGGAGGAATGGCCTTCTCCCTATACATGTCTAGATCAAGTAGGAGGTAAAGATCAACACATCTTCCCCAATCCTCAAGCTCCTTCTTTGTGTATAGGTTCAGAACATTTCTTCCCTTAAAATATTCCTCATGTATTCGGGCAAGGTCTCCAACCGGCTTTTCAAACTTGACTATCCAGTTTGCCATTCAGGGGAAAAAATCCCCGGCTTTAAGATCCTTGGGAATCCCGCATAAAAAACCATTCTACACCCACCTCTTTTAATCAATTCTTATCTATTCAGCATATCATCTCGGAAAACGTCTTGAACAGCTCTTTACACTCGCTATCTGATGAAATTAACGAACTTGCTTCGTCGGTAAACAATACGTCAGGCTTTTTGGAGCTCAGAAGAGCCCTAATATGAGGCTTTGCACAGAGTCGAATATAGATCCTCAATGCCGCTTTGATCAGCCTCGTAGATCCAAGACTAACTCCTTGGGATGCCAACGAGTTGAACATCAGGTTTATTGCCGAAAACCTGTCGAAAGTCTGGCATGCGTAGTTGAGTCCCTCATCGCTTCCTATTATTAGCCCAAAAACATTTGCCGAAAGTAGCTGGGATGCTTCAGACCCTAGGTCGATTATTTTGAGAAGGAGGGGAACAATCTCTGTTGTTTTCAGTTGCTTATGTATATACTGGTCTCCATTTTGGAGCAACGAAGCAATCACCCCCAATGCAGATATCCGCAGCGTTTCGTATTTGGAATCCGAATCAGATATTACTAGATATCTGTATATGTAGTAGGGAAACCTGGCATCAACAAAAACCTTCTTTATCTTAGAATCGCTGACTAGTATCTGGAGGATGTTCAAAACCGTGTATAACCTATGGCACTCGGCCTCGCCAAACTTATTTGTGTTCAAAATTGTATATGGTGTAATCACCTCTTGAAGCAGAAAAATTGGCATGGAATCGCAACTCCATACATCCTGTGCCATTCCCGGGGATTTCTTCAGTTCCTCAAACATCTCGCTTAACTTATCTGTGTCTTTTAGATTTTCGACTGTGAATCCACAAAGATCAAAAAGCCTCTGTCTCCGGGACTCGTCGCTTCTGCTCTCCTTTACAGTGTCTGACATCCTAGGGTGGGGATAAATGAGAATTCCAATTTCCTCCTCATTGTTTCTTCTTCTTTTGCTTTGCTTCATGATATCTGATGATGAGCCATTTGAGCTTCTCAAACAAAAGCATGTTTTTCAACGTGCTGTACTTCGGACGCTTGTACATCCCTATTTCCCTTAGTGTCTTCTCGTAGTCTCGGTTCCACGTGGTTTTGTTGAACCCAAGTGATGACGCAAGAAACGCATTTGGATATACAAGCTCCTTGTTTATAAGTCTTCTTATAACTGCGGCTCTATCCTCCAAGTCGCTTATGTTATAGGTACACACCTCGTTGAAGTGGGTTGACAAAACATCATCTCTATCTCTTCTGATCGATTCTATATTGTTGAGGATTTCACAATATTTCTGTATTGTGGAACTTTCACAGAACTCATAGTCCTGGCCATTCTCCTTCTTCCCCATTCTGTCGAAGGATTTGTAAGAAAGTCATTATCTTGGTGGAAATCCTGTTTATTAATGAAGTCACTGTTTATTTGCTAAAAGTTAGCTGAAGAGTGCGATTTTTTCGATTAGTTCGGGCTCATTACTCCTAACCTGGTCGGGGAATTCAAGATATGAATATATTAGAGCCAAAGTTCCAGAGGAGAACATCGAAAGAAAGCTATAGACAAAGGTGAGCAAAGGAGCACACACTATTGACATAGTGACATACGAAAGTTCGTCGGACTGGAAGCTGGGGTTTGCCCAAAACACAGTGGCATTTCCACAAGCAATGAAACAAACGAAAAAGAGGAAGCAGAAGAAGATTACTTTTCCTATGGCTGCATTACTGAGAAGGGTGACTCCTCCTCTTTCTTCAATTAAATTATACGACTTGCCTATAGACTCGGTGTATTTTGTTCCATGAAGCGTAAGGTATGGAAACACCAACTCATTCATTAGGTTGGCGAGGTCTCCGACGATACTTAAAAGGCACAAAAGGATTATATTGATGAAGTTGCCGGATCCCCTCTCTCTGTTTCTTTCTCTTTCTCTCTCTAGGAGGAGCTTTGCAGTGTTGATTGCTGCCATGATCAAGCCTGCAAAGGAAATGCTACCAAGGGCCATGAAAGCAATGTAAAAGGATTCCCTGAAAGATTCCTTTCCGTTTTTTGCATGGTTAACGACAATTGCAGATACAACAACCTGTGCAAAGTATATTGTGTTGAAGAATGTCCAATAACTGTTCAGGATAAAAAGAACAGACATAACTCCTATGTTTGCATCGTTATTTCCTAACACCCTCAAGAATATAAAGCTTTGGATGACTTGAAGGGATACAGAGCCAAGAAGGAGGATTGTGCATCCCATAAGGTTCAAAGAAAGTATTTTTGCAGTGGTTTCCACCATAGCAGCTATTAGTGGCAGAGCAGGCTTTATGTACCAGAAATAGAACATCAGGGAAACCCCAAATGTGATTCCTGCAAAGAGAATCACAAAGGGATTTAAGGTAAGCATTGAAATAAAGAATATTATAGCCGGAGCCACAATGTTGGCAAGAAATATGAATCCCTTCGCTGTATATCTAAGTCCTAAATATGCTACCAGCAGAAACACAAGCATCAAACCGACGTTGATAGTCAGAAGAGGAAGAAGGGCTTCTTCGTTATATTTGGGGAATTCCTTCATTTCAGAAACCATCCAACATGTTGTCAATGTTGTCAGGATGAGGTATAAGATGAATGCCCATGCGTCATGGAAATGTCTGCTGTCTTCCCTTTTTTCCTCCATTTTGTTGTTTGTTTTTTGTCAGAGAATTTATACGATATTTTTAGATGTTGTAAAAGATGGCCAATTATTTTCGCAACGGAAGAATTACCATTTTCTAGGAGAATTCTTATTGGATAGAATGATGTGTTCTATTGGGGAGGGCTATTTTGATGAACGATGGATGATGTGTTCCTTTGAGCTGCCCAAGCGTTGTTGGTCTAGTGGATAGGATAACAGCCTTCCAAGCTGTTGGCCCGGGTTCGATTCCCGGACATCGCATTTTGCTAGAGTTCCAAACACAGACTCTCTTTTCGTTCTTTTCCCGGTTATACCCTGAGCTCAATCTGCCCAAACTAAACTCCATTCTTTACCCTAAAAGAAAATCCTTACATGGGCGACTATGATGCAATAAATGACGAAATAAAGAACTTCCTGAGCCTTACGGATAGAAGCCCACGCGAGGATCGCCTTCCTTCCAAGGACAGAGGGACTAATGAAGAGGAAGTCTCTACTCTGATAGATCTTCTTACTGGACTGCAAAATGTGTATAGCGAGATCAACACAAATCTTGCTGCTGGAGATGGCGAAGGGCTTAAGAACATTCTTCTGAACAGCGATGTCAAGATGTCACTTGTGTGTGAGTCTTTGATGAGGGTGTTGAAGGATGTGTCGCAGGAGAAGGTTGAGCTTGTAAGGAACGAAGAGAAGTACAAAGAAAAGATAAAGAAGTTCAGCGAGGAGAAAGAGAACCTTGAGATCAAGGTAAACAAGATGGAAAGTGACCTTGAGTTTGCCAACAGAGGGAATCAGGAGCTCAGCAGGATTATCAAGGATCAGAAGAACAAGATTCAAGGGTTTAAGGAGAAGGCAGATCTTGAAAAGAGGAACTGCGACAGCTTCAGGTCTATAAATGAGGAGCTGGAGATTCTAAGGAAGAAGGCCTTAGAAAAATGCGATGTGTACGAAAAGGAGATAGGGGTGTTGAAGGAATACATTAAGGAAAGAAGCATGGAGATAGGGAGATTGAAGGGAGAATCCAAGGAGAGCGAAGAGGAAAGAGAGGGTCTTGGAAAGAAGATAGTGGGGCTTGAGAAGATCAACGAGATGCTTCGAAAGAAGTTGGAGTTGAAGGAAAATGCCATTGGGATGTGCAACTCTGAGCTGTCGAAGTTGATTTCAAAGGAGAAAAGGATGGAAAACGAGCTTGAGAAGACAAGAGAAAGAGCATCTTATTACGAAAGGCTTTATAAGGCCACAAACAATCAGAATGAGTACCTAAATAGACAGCTTTCCAAGATGATAAAGGATACGGACAAAATCGAGGTTCCTGAATATGATCCGAACACACAGCAAGAGGTGACTGCAATGTCGGAAGGGAAGAGCAGCAAAGGGACGGAGAAAAGCGACTTGAAGAGAATAAAAAGATATAGGCGACGGATCAGTGAAGAGAAAAGGACAAACGAGAAGCAGAGGGTAGAGATGGAAGATTTGGGACGAGAGATTGAGGGGCTGAAAGGAGAGGTTTCAAGGCTCCAGGAAGAAAGAACAAAGATTGTTAGCGCAAACAGTAAAATGATGGAGGAGCTAATGAGCAAGATAGAAAAGCTGCTTGAGAAGAATCGAGAATACCAGAATGTGATCTATGAGCTTCGAGGGAAAGGGGGAAGGGAGGAAAAAAGCCGAGTAGACTTCAACGAAAGCTTTAGGACAGTGAATGATGGAGAGAACGATCATAGAGAGAAGGAAGATCTTTTCCTCCCTCGAATTCTTGGAAAAGACGAGTTCTGGAGAGACAGAAGTGATTTGAAGCCGCTTATTTCCGAAAAAGATTACAAAGAAAAAATAGGGGAGAATGAAGCGGGAAATGGATTTGGAGCAAATAGGATTTATGGAGAAGGGCTCAGAAACATTCCCTCAAGGCTGAGTCATCTAAAGAAGCAGCAAGAAACGGGCATGGAGAATAGGAGTCCGATTAGACTTAATCTTCCGGATAGCTTCTTCAGTAGTCTTGCGAAACCTAAGGAAGAAGAGGGTTTGAAAGACGAAGGAGAATTAGATGAGGACAGGGGAGAGAATCGAGAGGGGTATTATAGGGAAGCAGCATATCCCGAAGATCCATTTGGAAGCACAAGCAACAAATACCACAAAGACGTGGTGGAAAACAAAGCCGAATCGGACACTAGTGGAACATCTCCTAAGACAATTCGGACGACCTCTACTCTTCATGAGATGTTAAGGAGGACTGATGCTTTGCAAGAGAAGTTTGACAAATTAGAAGACCACCTTAATGCGATAAAGAGTAGTGATAAGGTTGATGCCGAGAAGGTGCATGACCAAATTGAAGCTTATAAGAATTATTACTACTCTGATTACCTAGATATGTCGAACGAATCTGATGTTATTTAAATACCCAGGAAAACATGGAGATAGCCTGGGATCCTGGTATTTAATTCAGCTGTAGAATCCCCTCTTTAATCCATCCTTCGCTTGGAGGCGATTGGTATTTAATGTTTATTTGAGAGTGGTTTGGTCCAACCAAAACAAAAAGAACACCTTTCAAACCTGAAAAAAGGAGCAGAGAAATATAAAAAAACCTGAGACCTTGTGCCCATGGACAAGGAGACGGTGAAAGACATTCAAAGATCGATCGCGATGAAGCTTAACAGAGTGGAGTATACCGAGGTTTCTTTGGTTGATGGGTATGAAGAAACAGAAGACTGCTACAAAAGATTTAGAGACGGTCTCAAGAAGGTTTCCGACAGTATAACGTGGCTGATGACCTACGAGCACGGGGGGAGTAAGATGAAGTCTTTTTATTCTAAGATGAATATGATAACTTCAACATCAAGGATTGGGCAGTTTAAGAACTATGACATTTACGAAGCCAACGGGATTGTTGGGTTAGAGCTCTCAAGAATAGGACTAGCCTCGAATGTCAGTGATGCAGCAAAAAAGTATTCTAAGGCATATATGAACGTTTCACGATACAAGCTCGAGATGAACAAGAAACTTGAGCAACAGATAAAGAAAATATCGAATTTAAGGGACCATTCCAATGCAATTGATAAGAAGAGGAAGAAAGTCTCGAACATGAGGTACGATCTGGAGATCGAAAAGAAATCCAAAGAACAAAAGACTCCCAATTCTGTATCCAAGGAAAATGAGATGGAAAAGACATTCAAAGAGATGTCTAAAGAGACTCTTAAAGAGATGGAGCAATTTATTGGAAACGATGGAGTGTGCGGAGTGCTTCAGAATGTGGCAGAAGCACACCAAGAGTTCTTGGAGAAGAGCTCCAAGGCACTGGGAGAAGTCAAATAAATGTTTATTACATTCAAATTACTCTGCAATTTTTCTCAAGAAGACCTCTCTCTGGAATGCTTATAGGATACTGGATGGTGAACCTAGGAACTAGCCAGGTTCGAAGGCTTTTGGATGATGTCAGAGCGGGATATCTCACGCCCTGGATTGATGTTGAACTTGGGATGGCCATAGTCACAAGTTGGGCCCTTTGGACAAAATCCAAGAAAGTAGTTGTAGCATAGTTTCTTTCTTACATGCTTGTTTTTGCATGAAGCTCCATTTCTGCAGAACCCACGGTTGTACCATGGGCATTCCTTTGAAGAGCTGTTTGGATCTATGTGTATGTAGTTACACTCTGGATTCATGCATTCTCCATAGCTACTGAAGAAATAACATTCTGGCATTCTAGAGAGATCATATTCATGCATGAACTCGCATTTGATTCCCTTCTTGCACAATCCACGGAGCCAGTGCTTGCAGACCACCGCTGTGTTTAATTTGACATGCTGTTTGGAACAATTTGGGTCTTTGCACGAGTTTGTTTGGTATGGAATACAATAAACCTCGTCCTCTTCGCGTAGTCCCAGCTTGTCTGAAACATACCCCTCAAAGCTGAATGTGGGATCTCCCATGGTGAGGGAGTAGAAAAGAATTATATGCATTGCACCGGAGATCGTTCAATTAAAAATAACAAAAAAATAGCCCCAAAATGAGATTAGGTAGGGTAGTCGTATTGTGTTTTTCATTATCGGTAATATATGCCTCTGCAATTCCCCAGGATGTTGCTTCAAATGTGGAAACTGTGAGAAGTAAAGCTCATAAGTCGTATAAAAAGGTTATGGAGCAAGGAAAGACATGTCTGGGAAAGGTATGCGAGCTTTTTGGAAGGGGACGAGATATTCTTTGTACCAGAATCAAGAATGCTTTGTCTTCGATTAGAAGGAAAGGCGAAAAGGACGGTAAGACAGCTGGGTCTGGAGAAGGAGAGGGATCGGAAGAAGAGGCATTTGATCTTTCGCCTGAGGATATTGAGAAGCTAATTGAGGAGATCAAGAAAAAGCTATCGGGATATATGGATGTAACGGGAGAACAGCAGGAAGGAGAAGGAGAGAAAGAGGAAGAAAAAGAGGAGTTGTGAAGGATCTCTGTTGTTTGTTTACGTCTGAGTAGTGAATAAACGTAAGATGTTTCTTGTTTACTTTGCATAGTTAAACGTATATCTTTTGCCCTAATGAATGGAGTCTGACGATAGCTGGGAGGAGGCTGTTGAAGAGAGGCTAGAACTTATGCCGAAAAAGACCTCGATCCAAAGGGCTGTGGACATCAAAATTGTGATGATCCACAAGATCATATGGTTCCTTAGAAAGATGCAGATTCCGGTGGAAAAGCCAATGATAGAAGAGAAAGTTGACTTTCATATTGATGAGAGATTGAAAGAGTATGTGAATTCCTTGAAGGACATTGAAGAGGTGGACAGAGTGGTTATGCTGTTTAAGCTCTTGATTTTGTTTGGGATACCCAGCCGAATATACATTGTTCTTGGGGAGGAACCCAAGTGCTTTATCGAGAGCAGGCTATTGGGAAGGATTAGAGAACACCATGGTAGATATGCAGGATGTGTCTTTTCGGTTGATTCCTGTCTAAGACTTAAAGACCAGTCGTACCATTTTTCAAAGTCTACGAAGCAATTCTCGGCAGCGAGGTATGTGGCTGAGGGGCTTTCTAAGTTTGGAATGGATAGGAAGGTGTCTGGAGGAGTGGACCATTTCTTTGATGATCTTGATAAAGAAAGAATGAGAAAGATACCTTCATCCATTGAAAAGATGAAAAGACACCCAAAGTTTGTCGTTGAGTCCATGCTAAGGCGAGATCAATGTATCTATCCAAAGAGACCGACTTTCGGGCTTTTCCGAGGGGAAATCATATATTCACGAGAAAACATAGTAAAGCTAAGAACAAAGGAACAGTTTTACAAGATGGGAAAAGACATTGGTTCATCCAAGCCTTACAGAGTGGTAAAAAAAGATGAGCAGGAGACCCGTCTGTATGCGCCATGGCAAACATGCGACCTGGTGGTGGAGGGGTTTGGGGAGTCTATGTACCAGGACTTCTTTCATCCAAACTTCATACCGCAAGGATGTGTATACATAAACAATAAAAGTGCAAGGGATGTTGCATATCTACTTGGATTTCCATACAGAATATGCTTTCAAGGGTTTTTAAAGGGAATGCCTATCAATCGAGGGATATTTTTAGAGAAAAGAAATCTTTATGTGTTTTCGAACTTTCTATTCCAATATTGCAGGTATCTGGAGATGAAGGAGAAAAACGAGCGTGGAGCATTGGGATTCAAGAAATGGAGGTTCTTGATCAGGAATGCGGCAAAGTACTTAAAGATCAGAAGAGGCTTGGGATTAAAATGACATTTGGTATTGTTTTGAACTCTTCTTATCAACTTCGGATAGCCAGGTTCTAAGAAGTTAGGGCAGGGGAAAGACCTGGATGTAATGGAATGTATTGAAAAGGGGGATTCTTCCAAAGAATGGATAAGACATCTCAAAAATTCGTTTGAATATAATGGTTGTCAAATTTTTCAACAACAAAACCTACATAAAGAAAAAAAAAATACCCCCTTATGTCAGAAATAGTTCAGGCACTTGTTATTGATATTGGATCTGGAGTTGTGAAATCAGGATTTGCAGGAGACGATGCACCAAGAGCTGTATTCCCTAGTATAGTGGGATTTCCCAGGCACAAGGGAGTGATGGTTGGAATGGGGCAGAAGGATGCATATGTTGGAGATGAGGCACAAACAAAGAGAGGAATCCTGCACATAAAATACCCCATTGAACATGGAATTGTAAGCAATTGGGATGATATGGAGAAGATATGGCACCATACTTTCTACAATGAACTAAGGGTTGCACCTGAGGAACACCCTGTGCTTCTTACCGAGGCTCCTCTGAACCCAAAGGCCAACAGAGAAAAGATAACCCAAATTATGTTTGAAACCTTCAATGTACCATCCTTTTATATCTCTATCCAGGCTGTTCTGTCTCTTTATGCAAGCGGAAGGACAACGGGAATAGTGTTCGATTCAGGAGATGGAGTGTCTCATGTTGTGCCCATCTACGAGGGATATTCTCTTCCTTATGCAATCAACAGGATTGATCTTGCAGGCCGAGATCTTACAGAATACTTGCAGGTGATCCTTACCGAAGGAGGAAATACTTTTACGACAACAGCCGAAAGAGAAATTGTTAGGGACATCAAGGAGAAGCTCTGCTATGTGTCATTGAATTACGAAGAGGACATGAGGAACACCGAACACCTTGCTTCAATCACAAAGACCTACGAACTTCCCGATGGACAGGTGATCTCTATAGGTAACGAGAGGTTCCGAGCACCCGAACTATTGTTCCAGCCTAAGCTCCGTGGTCTTGAGCTGAAGGGAGTCCACCAGAACATCTACGATTCCATCATGAAATGTGATGTCGACATCAGAAAGGAGCTCTATGGAAATATTGTTCTTTCCGGCGGTACTACCATGTATCCAGGACTTGCTGAGAGAATCCTTAACGAAATCAAGGCACTAGCACCTCCAGTAATTAAGATTGGGGTAGTAGCACCCCCAGAGAGGAAATATAGCGTATGGATTGGAGGATCTATCCTGGCATCTCTTTCAACCTTCCAACAGATGTGGGTTTCTAAGGCTGAGTACCAGGAGCATGGGCCATCCATCGTTCATAGGAAGTGCTTCTAATAAGACGCTTGGCTCTATTGTCTGGCAAGAGAATGTTCCTTGCCTCATCCATTTCAAAGCGTTGTGGACCTACATTCTTAATGAATGATTTTATCGTGATTGTTTTTAAATCTCTTTTATTATCCACGTAATCTATCCCCGTCACTCGGATGATAAATGAAATCAGCCAACTTCATTAAAACAAAACTTTTCCTTTTGTTTATATGCTTGGGAAGGAGAAGTGTGGAAATGATAAAAACGAAATCTCAAGGTGTAGAGACAATTCAAGAAAAGGCCTAGGTTATTCCTCGGAGTCGGATATCCCCGAGCAGGGGAAAAGAGGAAGACGTCCAGGGATATCCTATGCAGATTTGATAACAGAGGCTATAGAAAGCAGCTCCGAAGGAATGCTAACACTTAAGGAAATATATTCCTACATCTCTTCAAAACACCCATACTTCTCTCTTAAGAAGACGGGGTGGCAGAACTCAATTAGACACAACCTGAGTTTGAATAAATCTTTCTATAAGGTCCCCAGAACATCGGCAAACCCGGGAAAAGGTTCGTTCTGGAAGATAAACTATGAATTCCAGAACAGCAAGGGTTCACAAAAGACCTACAGGTCTAGGAATAAATACTCATTCAATAGCAATCGTGATGCAGAAAAGAATGTCAACTCGATATCAGAGCTTCTTGGAGCACAGCAAGGCTTTTTCGATAGTATCGGTGTTACAGAAGTTCCCTTCGAGCGCCACACAACAGTCTTTGATGGAAACTTGACAAGCCTCAGCGATTGTCTTGATCACAGTTACCAAAAGGAATATTTCGACCACAACGACGACCTCTCAAACACAAACTACATTTTCTCGTTCAGATGATAGAGAATAAATTCAAATTAGATGTATGTTTTTTGTGTCTTCACTTCCCGGGAAGTGGTTCGAAACCAATTCCCAATCTATCCCCCGATAATGAATGCCCCAATCACCGTCGTTTTAAAGGGCGTCAGGCCAACTTGCGAGAGCAACGAGGAGAATCCAGAGTTTGAGAGGTTTTACAGGGTTCTCAAGCTCTTGATGGACTCCCCTCTGAATAAGTCCAAGAAACTATGTGTCTACATACACACAACTAGGAATGTCCTTATAGAACTGAGCTATCTCCTCGAGGTTCCCGAAAATCCCATTGAACTCAGTGATGTTATGTCTTACCTATTGAAAAGACTGGTTGTTAAATCATCCGACGGAACTGTTTTAGCAAAGGTAATAAAGAATCCAATCAACAATCACTTGCCTCCGAATTCCACAAAGATCAGGCTTTCTCCAAGAGGATCTAGGGTGTCCCTAAAGGATTTGGAATCACACATTGAAAGGGGACTTGCTTTCTTCGTCGGTGTTGGAGCAGATGAAAAGAAGGAAGGAGAGTTCGATATGAAACTGTCGAACTTCAAGCTTTCCCCCGAAAACTGTTGTGCTAAGCTAACAAGCATTCTTGAAGAAATGCTAGGGATTTTTTGATTTGGGGAACAGCCTACACTACTACAAATTCTGAAGAAATAAAAACGTGATCGATTTGAAACATACTCTTCAGAGAAGCTCTATCCAAGCTTAAAACATCGGAGGATAAAACAATTGTTTCGCCGCGAATAGGTTTTATTCCAGATAGCTTCTGCATAGAATGTTTCTGAGAGGAGTGGTATCCATTGTCTTAATTCTTGAGCTTATCAAAGGATCCGACCAGCAGACGAGAATGGCTCTGCCCAACCAAGAGATGATGCTAAAAAACACCATAAATCCCAAGCCACAATGCTATCAAATATACCAAGGTCCAATGCAAACACCTGTCTGTGCAACGTTTTCTCAACCAACGGTGACAACCGGCATGGTATATCAAAAGCCAGAACAGCCAAAGCTAAGCCCTGATCTCGTAAGACTGATTCAGTCGATTCCAGGTGCCTCGGAGAAGTTGACGAGCTTCTTGGAATATAAAGGAATAACCCAGCCATGGCCTGAAATATTTGACTTTGGGTCTGACAAGAGCTATGGTTTGCCAGCGCCAGAACCTATGTTTGCAAAAATTCAGTCTCTGCTAAATGTCCTCGAGGACATAAAAGAGCTTCTATCCAACGAACTGTTCAAAGTAGAGACATACATTAGCAGAGGAAAAGGCCATCTCTGTGAAAGCATCAAGAAGCTTAGGAGATACGATGGAATATTGAAGAAATATCTAAAAAAGATATCGTCTGCTAAAACTACAAAGTCCAAGCACAACTACGCTACCAAGTACACAAGCTTTAGTGAAAAGGCACATGAGGAGGCAAAGTCCTATTATGAAACAAAGAAGTGGTTACAGACGATAGTAGCACTGTTTAGGTCTCTTATCTAGTAGTCTTATTCTTACACCCATGGATTCCTAAGAGGTGTATATGTATACAACCTAGGTTGTTTCCCAGCAGGGGATCCCAATTAAACACAACTTGATGCTATTTTCATGGCTCTATCTGCTCTTTTTTGAAGTCATTGAAAATCTCCATCATGAAGCTTAGGTCCTTGCCCTCCTCCAGGTTTTTTCTAAGGTGTTTCCCTCGAGATGGATTGAATGGATTGAATCTCCTCTTTTCCATCATCTTGTCGATAAACGAGTTCAACAGCCACATCGAGTCACTCATCCTACACCTGTAAATCGAGTAGTTTGTGGGTGCGGCATAGATGTGCCCATGGATTATGTAGTACATCCCTAATGTCTCTGTGGTGTCTCCGTGGTTGTATGCTTTCCTGATCACAAACAGTGTTTTTTCATTGTTGCTACTTTCTGCTTCGTAGAATACTCCTATCATCGAGGATAGCTTAGATTTCTGGTCCAATCCTCGGAACTGGGTCTGCATCTTGAGTATTTCGTTATTGCAAGACTTATCATAGAAAGGAGAGCCCGAAAAGTACTCCAGGACATTCGCATCGTCGAGAGGTCTCGAACTAAGAAATCTTTGATCCACAAAACTTACATCCTCCTTCTCCTCCATTAAGGGAAGACATTTGTTGGCTTCTTTTACAGAAACTGCCAAAATCCAGAAAACACCAATCCAAAAAAATACTCTTTATTCTAGATGCTTTATTATTGAGAAGTAGCCCAGTTCCATCTATTTTGTGCCTGGTTTGTTCTTATCAAGGAAGTCCTTGATTGCCAACTTGATGGCATCTTCGGCCAGCATCGAACAGTGGAGCTTAATGGGAGGCAAGGAGAGCTTTTTGGCTATGTCTCTATTGGATATCTTTAGTGATTCGTCTAGGGTCTTCTTCTTGATCCATTCTGTTGCCAAACTCGAAGAGGCTATTGCAGATCCACATCCAAAAGTTTTGAATTTTGCTTCTTCAATTACATTATCTTTCCCAACCTTGATCTGGAGTTTCATCACATCTCCACAGGCCGGTGCACCAACTATCCCCGTTCCAACCCGAGGATCCGATTTGTCAAGAGAGCCTACATTTCTTGGGTTTTCAAAGTGGTCTATAACGCTTGTGTCGTACTTTCTCGTTATTCCACTCAACTCTTGAAGTACTGACATCCCAGGGTTGCAGTTCCTATTTTTAACTCTCTTATCCCTCAAAGCTTAAAACCTTTATGGAGTCTTCTGTAAGTAGAAACAGACTGTTCTCAAGTGCAACATACTGCCTTATTTCCCCCACAGGGAACACACTCTTGAAAGACCAGTCGTTACGCGACACCTCAACGCAGTTCTTCATCACCTTGATCTTTTGGGATTTGCATTCTATTGTGCTTTTTTCTTTCTTCCACAAAAAGTTTTCATCAACAAGCTGAAGCTTACTGTTGTAAACCCTTGACTCTCCGTTTCTGTATACACATGAAACCATACAATCCCCCATCCGTGCATCGACCATCCAATCTGCACACATGTAGCACATTATCTCCTTCAGCTTCATATCATATTTCTTTTCGTTGTTCTTGACAAGATGCAGCAGTATGTTGTAGAACAGTAACCTACACCTTCGGCTTATAGCTTTCTTCTTCACTAGAAATATCAAGAGATGGAAGTCCATGCTTTTTATTCTTGTGCATCTGAACTTCTCGTCATACTTGTATACTTTGATAGAATCCCCTCTGTGCAGCAAGAGATAACCTTCAATCGCGTAGAACTCGTTTCCCACAAGTTCTATAGAGAACACTCGGACTTTCTCTCCAGATAGATCGTATCGATTTAACGAAAAGAAAGGCTCTTGGGTTTTCAACCCTAGACTGTGTGTCTCCGACAGAAGATATTCTTTATATTCCTTGAAAACAGCTCTATCCACCAAATCCTCCATTGATTCTGCTACATGCTCCACCAAATATTAATGAAACAAGACAAAACCTCGTCAGAAGTCTAGGAAATCCTAGGTACTTATCAGAAAACAAATAGACCATTCACATTTATTCATGGGCCAACCGGCCTTATCTCACAAATCTCCCCACATAGCCGTTGTCAGAATCGATCTTTCTGATGCTTGGATTTGCCACATCCCTATTTCGGATGAGAAAGACTATCTCCTTGTCCTCTTCGCTCAAAAATTGTCTCTTTTCCTTGGGTTCCTTCTTTCCACTGCTTACTTCAAGCTTCTTGTTTCTTCTATCTTTGGTATAATCCCTTGTGTCGTACATATTCTTGATTCCATCAAAGAATAAGTTAGAGTCTGAATACTTTGACTGGAATTCTTCCATCAAGGGGTTGGAAATTCAGAATAAGACAGCGGGGTTATGTAGCATAGGAGAGTCACAAAATTGATCCAGGATCACTGTAGGGAGGGGATCCGACATTTGCAGATTCCCGGCTGTCTTCCTCGGAATATGGGCCATTGCTTTCTAGGCCCTCCATTACTCTGAACTGGTCCAAAGACGTATAGACCTTGTCTACTCTTGGATGACTGTTGAATACGTCAGGTGATATTTCACTAAACTCTTCTCTTTCCTCGTTGTCTTCCGCATCATAACTTGTCTCTAAATTTGAGACTCCCGATACCTCACTACCAAATACCGTATGTTCTTCCTGATGGCATTCAAAACACAAGGGACATTTGTTGTCTCCTTCCTGAGACGATGATACCACAGTCTTTTGAGAACTGCCAGAATCATATCCGTTGTCAGTCCCATAAAAAGAAAGACTCAGACTTGACAAGAAGTTTCTTGCATCAAACTCGTCTTTCTGGGAATCACCCTTCTCTATGGGAAGGAAAAAGGCCTCCGATACTTCATCATTTCTTTCCCCCTCTTGCGGCATGTTTTCCGCCCTTTCTTTAGGTTCTTCTCTCTTTCCAGCTTCTTCCTTCTCCCTTTCCTTTTTCCTAGCCCCATTACTCCTCACCAGGGAAAGACTACCTTCAAAGTCAAAATTATCGTCGTTCTCATGCTCGAGAATGCTTAAAATACTCTTGGATTTCTTACTTTCTTCTTTGTCTACCCGTCTTTGTCTGTCTATAGGGACCTCATAGGTAAGGCTCTCAGGAAGTATCACAGGAATCTCATTCGCATCCTCCATATCCAAGAAAGGAATATCCAAGGCCTGGGAATCTCTAACTATCCCCGAAGAGACCCTTTCCGAAAGTCCTTTCTTCTTGTCCGAACTCATGAAGTCATATGAAGGCGTTTTTTCTTGAGCATCCCAAACATAGGTGCTCGACACAGACTCAGAAAATATTTCGTTCCCACTAACAACATCTCTTAGCCTACTGCTGATGATATCCTTTCCACGGAGCTTCCTTCTAAGCCTCTTAACATCATTCTTGGTTATTTCACTATTGAACTCAACCATGCTTCTCCTTGGATTGAAAGGCACCTTATACAGCTCTCCTATCCCCACCTGGCATCCCAATAATATGTCCATCCCTACCTGAAGATAAACTACTCTCACATATTCAAGGTCGTTATTGTAAACAAACAATGGAACCGTTCGTCTTCTATTCAATTCAAGAAACCTCAGCAGGTCATCTTCATCCTTTGAATATATGTTTTCTATTCCGAGAATATAGTCTCCAACCACCATCCCTGCTTTCTCTGCTGGAGAGCCTGAATTCACTCTCAAAACCTCCATGGAAAGAAGACTGGCAATATTCTGATGGAACTTCACGCTGATTCCAAGTCTTGTTTTATCCTTCTTCGGTATCTCAAGAACAGATGTCTCCATGGTTCTCATGTCTATCAACTCCAGCTGAAGAGCTTTGCGCTCCCACTCCTTGTTCATAATCAGTGCGTCGTCCTTGCTTTCAATTGCCTTTCCATTGAAGCCAACTATTGAGTGTATGAACGGAAGAATGCCATTCTTGTGCGATACACTGCCTTCCGAAACCTTTAGTATTTGCAGCGACTTAATTGTTGATAAACACGATCCCATTTTCTTCGCAAATTACATTTTTTATTTATTCGTCTGTTGGAAAGAAGCCGCCAAATGATTGACCCCCTCTTCTCATTTGTCTACCATCCCCTGACAATGCTAGCTTGAAAAGCCAGAGAGTTTTCTGTTGAAACGGCTGGAAGGTGATTCTAGAATGATGTAAATGTGATAATGTTTCTTACTTAATTTTTTTTCATACACACCCGTCTAACAAATGGAGGAAGAAAGCGACATAGAAAGGTTTCATCGCATGCAACAATCGTATCTAGGAAATCAGGAAAAAGCAGTTTCAAGTGTGTATGTCAAGAATCTAGACGCTTCTGTCTCCAACTCGGACATCGCTGCCCACTTCAGATCCTGTGGAAACATATCTGGAATAAATGTTATTAGCACAAAAAACTCTAAGAAGTACGCCATAATTGATTTCTCTTCCGAGAAATCTGTTGAAATGTCCCTGCTATTTAATGGATCTGTTCTGAAAGGAAAAAAGATAATTGTCCAAAGAAAGAGAGATCGATAAAAGAAATCTGTTTATTCGTTTTTTACATCTTTGTCTTTCTCCGCTTAATTCTTCCTTCTCCTTGCTCCTTGATTTTGTTTCTTGGCCTGTCATCAATGAGCAGCGGCTTGAAGTCAATGTCGTCTCTGAACATGATGTATCGGATAGAGCTCCCTCTTACAGTGTATGTGCTTACAGGTAGCTCATCAACTATAGCATCTACCATTTCCACATTCATTGTTTTATCTATAGAAACCATCTTGCCCTCTACCTTCCTACCTTCTTTTGTTTCAATTCTAACTTTCTCGTTTTTGCATTTCCTTAGAAACCGTATGAGCTTCATTTCGTGGGTAGTCTGCCATACCGAGTCATTACTCCCAAAACCCAGAAATCGATTAATGTTCTTTCAGTATCCGGATTAAATTTTTTAGCTTTCCACCCATAATGAAGGAACTTATCGATGTTTTGTACTACGACCACATTCTGTACAAACTAGCGAACCTGTACACATTAGAAGACACTAGCAATGAAATAGCTCAGTACCAAAAGATTGCACAGAAGCTTCTGGTGAAGCTCCGCTCAGACAAGGTGGTTTTTGATGCTGAAATAGGACTGAAATTTGCATATATAAAGCTTTTCGATCTTCACTTGTCCTTTCCAAAGTGCACAGGCAGACTCCATGTTTCTTGTTGCCAGAAGCACTACTGGCAATTTCTTAGTACCTCCTTCGACTACCTTACAAAAATAATGGCAGAATATTCTTCTCTGAAGGAATGTAATACATTCAACCGCCTTCTCTACAGTGTAGTGGAAATGGCTTTTGCCAGCTCTCCTACGTTGGATCAGTTTGAAGCCCTAAATAGAGACGAGGGCTCTAGCCCGATGAAGCCGTATCTTACTCAGCGTGGAATTAAGGCCGAAACCGAGGAGGACTTTAGTTCCGAGAAGGAGAAGCTTCTTAAGACCCTTAAAATCAAGCCCAAGGACGAGAACGATCTTTTCAACAAGACATTTCAATGCATAATGGACGAGCTCAAGAAGACATTTCTGTCCTTCGATGTTCCCCTTCTCGAGTTCTTTGCCACTAGCGAAGTGATCCAACTAAAAGAGCTTTATCCCAATGCATTTGAAGGCTTCGAAGGTATCCCTGTATCGTCAAAGAGTTACAAGGAGGAAATATTGAAGGAGTACCTAGATTTAAGGAATTCTCTCAGCAAGACTAGAAGTGCATTCATAAATCCCAAAAACAAAGGGGAAAAAGTAGTCTGGGGATCCGATGCAAATCCCTCCGAGAGGTAAACATCCATTCTCATTTATTGTAGAAAGAATGTGATTATTCCTAAAAGGAATTATTGTTTAAGTTATTCTCTAAAATTCATTAGTAAACCTGATACTATCTTTTTCCTTTGTATTTCCGTCTCAAACTTTCATTTCCTAATGACTGAAGACATTTCAAATTAATGTCACTCACTTGTAACTCCCGAGCCCAGGCTTATTTCTCCATTTGTTTGTATTAGAAAGCTTTTTAATCTCCAGGCATGTCAATAAAATTAAATTAAGGATTTGTTTACATCAATCCAAAAGCTTAAATTCTTTCAGGAACTTACCCCTTAATGAAAGGAATACAGAAAGTTTTCTCTCTCATGTTTTTGATCTTCGGTCTTGTGTACGCAGCAGAGGAAACCAACAAGTCGTCTAATAACGGAAATGGCGGTTCCTCTTCAGACTCTCAGAAAGAGGAGAGTAAGGAAAAGAGCACTGAAAGCTCATCCCTAAAGTTGGGAACAAGTCTGCTTGGACTTGCATCCATCCTTGCCATCTGCCTGGCCAAATAAACCTTGCTTTTGGACGTGTAATTTATTTATTTTTTAAATATACAGAGCATATAAAAATACACCTTTATTTTTTAAAACCTTGCTCCTATCCTCATCTCCAGCTTGGATATTGCTTCATCCTTCCTTCTAAGTTTGTCGGCCATTGCTGAATAAAGGCTTTTTATTCTTTCTTCGTTCTTACGGCACTCGTTGAATCTTTTTTCCAGCATCATGTTGCTTGCCTTAAGAGCCTTATTCTCCTTTCCTTTCTTCTCGAGGTATTCCTTGCAGACCTCTAGATCTTTTCTAGCAATGCTGAACTCCTTGGTGAAGTCTTCCAGGAACTTCATTGTTCTTCTGTGCATCACATCTTTGTTGTTCTCGGCAAAACCCATGGCCTCGTTGGTCTCCTTGTCCATCACACGGATCTTCCTAACCAGATCCTTGTATGAGATCTTGAACCTTCTTACCATCTCGTCAACCGGAACCACTGCGTTGATTCCAAGAGTTTTCAGAAACTTTCTACTGTCTTCTGTAACTGCAACAATCTTTCTATACTCCTCCTCTTTGCTTTTGAGCTCTTTGAGTTCAAGTCGTAATGTATTTATCTCTTCTTCTGCTTTGTCTTCTAGTCCTTTCTCTCCAAGAATCTTTCTTGCCAAGCTTATCTTGGAATCTATGCTACGAGCCATTCCTTCAATCTCACCCAATTTTTTGTCACATTCCCGCCCTTTTTCTTGCAAAAGGTCCTTCAGAAACATCTCAAGCTCTCGAGATCTCTCCAGATCCGAGGTAAAGCCCAAGCATCTTTTCCGAAGTTCCTCTACCTCCTCTAAGACCACTGCTTTTTCTTTTTTTTCTTTCTCCAGCTCTGCCTTAATCTTGTAGACTTCCAAGCCTCCATATCCATCCTGGGACACTTTATATGACAGCGCCCTTTTCTCATTCTCACAAACCTCAAGTCTTTTCTTTAGCTCTCCTCGAGTGGCTTTCAAGTTCTCAACTTCTCTTTTTAGTTCTTCGTTCTTTAGTGCTAATTCTTGTTTGTCTCTGGTTTCTCGCATATAGTTCTCTCCCATCTCCTTCAGGTACAATTCATTCGACTGTCTTTGCCTGTAAATTTCCTCATATTCCTTTTCCATACTTTTGTAGTGCTCTCGAATCTGGCTTATCTCTGCTTCTTTGAGATTCATCTTTTCTTCAAAAGACCTCACAATACTTTGAAGTTGAGAAATCTTGTTGTTGTATTCATTTCTTTCTCGATCTCGTTCATACATTATCTGGTCTTTTTCTTTATTGCTATTCAGAAGAGCATTCTTGTAGGACATCAGTTCCTTTTCAATTTGGACCCTTTCTTCCTTTTCATATGCCATCTTTTCAATCAAGTTCTTCTGCTCATCAATCGCACTCTTACTTCTGTTGAAACACTCTCCCAGCATCCCATTCTCCTCTCTCAGCTTGGTATTGATTCCATTGACACTCTCTAGATGCTTGAGAAGCCTGTTGTTTTCCTCTTCAAGCATCGATATCCTATTAAGATGTTCCTGCAAACCATTCTTCAGCCGGTCCTCCGCATCCTCTTTCTCCATCCTCATCTTCTTGATCATTTCGTCCATTCCCTCAATTCTTTTGCTGAGCTCCTCGTTCTCTCCCTCAAGAATGTCTATCGATCTCTTACTATCAAGAAGAAGCTTCTGAATGTCTTCCTGGATGTTGACCCCCGAACTTGCTTTATAATGAGAAAGTTGATGCTTGATCTCAAAGTTTTCGTTTCGAAGCTCCTCGATCTCCCTCTCATAATCCTTAACTGTCTTAATCCTCTGCAAAGGATTGAACTGAAGCGAAAATGAGTGTTCTTCCATCACACAGTAAGGGTTACCACCCTCAACAAAAATCCTGGGAATTCCAAAAGAGGAGAGACCGTCCTTTACAAATATCACTACCTAGTGGATTGGCTGTGATTTCAATTTCCTCCAAGTTACCCCACCATACTGATGGGAAACCGCCATTCTCAGATAAAGAAATCTCCTTACGAGATTTTGGATCTATCCCCAATATCCACAAAGAGAGAGATCAAGGACCGCTACAAAACCCTTATTCTCGAGGTTCATCCAGATGTGCAAAAGGTTCATTCTTCTCAAGCATCCAAGGAGGCGGTTGAAATAATGGAAGCATACAGATCTATTATGAAGTCCCCTCCGAGGTTTGAGTTCTACAATGAGGAACTTTTTAGGAAAGACCTCAGAAAATACGCCGAGGATTTCTTTGAAAGAGTGAGTGACTACTGTGGAATACCAAGTGCTCCGAAGTTCGGTGATCCAGACTTTGAAAGATTCTACCAGGTATTTAGCAACTTTCGAACACAAAAAACATTTGAGACCGAAGAGGAGAAAAGCGAGTTCTGCAGAAATGTTAGGAGAATAGCGAGGGTCGTCAGGAGTCTGGATAAGAGAGCGAATGTCGAGAGTCTCTCTATTGAGGTCTATCAACCCTCTCCTAAAGCAAAGGAAAAGAAGATAAAGACCTATCCGTTCAGCTGTAGTCATTGTGATAAAGGATTCCATTCTCGGAACCAGGTTATAAACCATTTTCGAAGTAAAAAGCATTTTGAAAAGGTGAGCCTGGTTTCCGAAACACCCAAGGAATATGTAGAAAATCAAATACAAGAAATTGCAGAGGAAGACTTCTCCGAACCAGTCTGTGAGCCCTGTGTAGACCAAATTCCAGAGAATGCCGAAAGACACTGCGCTGAGGAGCAGGAAACTCCCAAAAAGCCCACGGGAAGGCAAGAACCTGTTCCCTTTAGAACATGTGCAGAATGTAAAATTGTGTTCGGAGGGAGGGCCGAGTTGCTCATGCATCTAAAAACTGCACACAAGAATCCTGAGAATAGAATTTAATATTAAAATAAATATGCTATGAAAAACTAGTAGTCCCATCTGTAAAACAATCCATCTTTCATCTTTACAGCTCCTACAAACACCAAGCTCTTCAAGTGTCTATCGAAGTCTTCATTCAAAGCTTCCTCCGTATCTGTCCCACGTCCTATTGCATCGGCAGCTAGTCTTTTCAGTTCTTCATAGTTGAATTTCTTGGTAAGCAGTTTGTAGATGATGGTGCTTGGATTTTCTTTGGATAAATACAACTCCGGGCTGAGTAAGGAAGATCTTATAGAAGCAAACACATCCGGCATAAATGAAAGCTCTACACCCCTGTTGCTGTATTCTCCCGCCAGCCTCCTCTCTATGTCTTTATAGTTCTCGATTCTTTCGCTCTTTTCTTCATCCGAACACATCACAAACTCAAATCTGTAGTGCTTGAACATTCTCATCTTGTAGAAGAAAAACTCAAAATTCACCACATAAAACAAGATCTCTTTTCCAAGTAGAAAAAGCTCTTTGAAGGCCTTCAGCGTAACATCTCCACTGGTAAATTTCAAGACATACTTCTTTTCCGGACATATCACATAGGTTCTCTGCAGATCAGAAATAACCTCTGCATCGGGAACATTCACTGTTGAAACTATCTTTATGATCATCTGAAGGGATTATCAAAGTAAAGGATAAGATCCAGAAATATACACAAAGCTTGAAGCAAGCCGGAATTTATTCCATACCATATCTTTGGAGACACATAACCTGTAGAAAAAAGATTCCTACTCCTCTAGTCGATTACATATCCAATTTATTCCTTTGTGGACACCTAGGAATGACCTTGACTCCTCGTAAAGAATAAACTCGATCTTTCCATGGCTTATCTCGTCGCAGGTCCTCTTAAGCTCTTGCACAGACTCGTTTCCATAGATGTTCGACTTGCATAGTACAACAATAACATCTTTTGTCTTTGTGGCATCTTCTCCAATAAGCGTAATACACTTCTCGACAGAGGTTTTGTTGTCTGCATCCACAGCAAAGACGACTGCAGCAGAAAGGCCCATGTGGATCCCTCTTATCTCATAAAGGTCTGCATTGTCATCCAATGACTGGAAAATGAGCTCCATTCCATTTGCAATGCATGTGTCTTCTGAAAATGGCCGGAGAGATTTGTCTTCCTTGTAGTTCGAGACAGAGTGCTTCAGAACATGTCTCTGGTCTTCCTCCAGCCCCAGAAGAGCAACAACATACTTCTTTCTTGTGGCTCCACAGCATAGGGAAAGGACCCAATCCATTATTTTATGGGCAAAAAATTGACAACAAATACCTTCTTACCTACCAAAACTCTCCATTTAATAAAAGTATTTATTGCTCCAGAAGATAACCCACTTCCTCTTTCAGAGTTCTACTCTTTTCTATAAGTATGGAAACCGCCTTCCTTAACAGGTACAGGGGATCCAGAAATACGCTGTTGATTGTAAAAAGAAAATGGTCCGACTTTCTTCCAATGAATACCTTGTCCTTAAACTCCTCATGCCTGAGTGCTTCCCTGCTCATGGTGTCCAGACGGGGATTACTTACATAAGCCTTCATTCTCCCATCGCTTTGCTTTACTTCTATGACTCCTTCTGAAAAGCATTTTTGAATCCTAAAGGCATCCTCATCAAAGAAGTCTCCTATCTCAATCAGCGGGAGAAGTCTGTACGTTGCAGGGCATACAGGACTCCATTTTGCATGTGTTTTTCCTGTATTCTTGGTGCAGACAACCTCGGCACTTATTTTCTGCCCATGGGCTAGCTTGAACATGAGTACTCTGCTGCTGAACTTGGCATTCTTTATCATTTCCCTCTGATTTCCTAATGGAATCCATTTGATATCATCAGAGTACACATTCAGAACATCCTTATTTTCATTCTTAACATCAAGAGAAAACTTGAGGGAGTTCCTCTCGTTCATCTCCCCCTCCACAAACTCAAACATCTCGGGATCCACTTCCAGTGGAATTAGCCCTAGTCTATGTGCTATGAATTCATCCGGAAATACACTCTCGTTTTCCTTCAGAAAGACATCCTTGATGGCCATAGTCGGAACATCGTTGCAGAGTATGCGTCGAAGTGCATTGGCAAAGGAGCAGTCGACATTAATAAGATCAAACTCTAGCTTCTCCTTAGAGTACTCTGTTATCCTCAGCTCAACCTCCTCCACCATCTGCTCAAACGACTTTGTCTCTCCGCAATATAAGTCTGTGATTGTCTCCCTTCCCAACTTGTATATCTTCGACATCCTTGCAGGGCAAATTTTTCCAAATCGTTATTCATGTTCTCTCCTCCATCGGTCCCATGGTAAACACCTTGACCATTCCGTCGGCTCCTCCAGTGGCATACTTACTTCCATCCTCATCAAAAGATATCCTATTGACCCGCTTACTATGCTCCTTACTTCTTGTCCTAATGGTAAACTCTCCTCCTTGGAGATCTGCAGTTAACACCTCCCCAGATTCAAGTCCTATCAGGAGAAGATACTTCTTAGGTGAAAAGCTTAAGGACGTCACCTCGTACTCAAATCTAGACTCCCATTTCATTCCAAATTCAGGACCTTCATATACAAATATACTTCTGTCTCGAGAACACGTGGCGAGATATTTTGAATCATGGCTGAAGCTACAATCCCACACAACTCTCTTATGGTCCCTTAGTCTTTGAAAGAACTTAATGCTTTTGCTAACATTATAGATTGACACACTCTTGTCTTTGGAGGCTGCTGCCAGGTACTTTCCATCCCGTGAAAATACCAACCTTTCGATCCCATAGTCGTGTACTTCTATGTAATCCATCAGCTCAAAGTTTCTGTTCCATACAAAAATCCCTGAGAATTTCTTCAGCGACGACTTGTTACAGGAAACAATGAAATCCTTAGACACGGCAACATCAGATACATCAAAGTAGTGTCCATAGACCTTTCTTATCTCGTTGAAGGTGGCCACAGACAATAGCTGCTCATTGAGTGATTCAAAAGTAAAGTCTTCCAGAACTACGTTTGTTAAAGACAGTTCGGCACAAACAGCTGCAAACTTCAAACTGTCGATATCACAAAAGAAGTCGTGTATAGACCTTCTCTGCCGGGAAATACCCATTTCCTCCAATGACTTACTCACGTCTTTTTCCTTATTTTCCACACTCAAGCATGTCATATAAAACACCTGTGTAGGCTCATAGATTCTTAAAATTGTTTCCTGTGCAGAGCTTATGAATTGAAGGTTCTCGGTATTGAGAAACCTTGCCGAGGTTAGCCCATATCCATGCTTCTGTGGCCTACCTACCTCATGCCCCTTGTAGAATATCCGGGACGTCATATCAAGCGAGGCCGTTAGGAGAAACTCATCTCTCCAGTCGATAGACCTCACTTCGTCGATATGGCCCGAAATAAAATTCTCCAGAACATCTCCAAACTTGTAAAACCCTCCAGAATTCGATTGTCCTACAATATAGTCTCCAGTCATTAGAACGTTAAAGAAGGCTCCTTCTCCGCCCAGTCTCATCACATCTTCCCACCTTCCAGACTTCTTCTTCCAGTGGATTATCGACCCATCTCCAGATGAGCTAAGTAGATCTCCCTCTCTTGTCCACCACAGTCCGTAAACCCAGTCTGTGTGCCCATTAAGGGTTTGAATATGCTCAATCCATCCTTCTCCTTCAATAACTCTCCATATCTTTATGGTTTCGTCCTGTGACGCCGTGGCAATGTAAGCCTCTCCATCAATGGAAACAGACTTGATGTCTTGGATGCTGTCTCTGTGCCCTTCAACTTCATCCCACAAAACACAACTGCCTTTTCCCCATAGCACATAAACACTCCCCTTTCTGCTCCCAATAAATGTTCTGTCACAAATCGTTGTTAAACACGTAGGAATCCATGTATTTTCGACTTCTCCCGTAATCACATTTCTGTCCATGTCATATACGAAGGTTCTATCCATCGTACAGAACGCAGCACATGATTCCCTCATAAAACCAACCGCTTCAATACATCCTTCAAAGTCATGCTTCCTAACATCTCCGTTTCTTATTATATATCCCCTCCCATTCACATCTCCTGCCACTATCGTTCCATGGCTACATTCGACCGCATTCACATCGCCGTCCATACAAACTACAGAAAGAACCTTTCTTTCGTCAGTTATGACTACATTCGACCTAGACCCATAGGCCATTCCATTCCCAAATGCTGCAGAGACCTTTGGCTTTCGTGTGCAGCCGGCAGATATGAAAACAGAGTCCATAGATGCTAAAGGGATAAAAAATTGGTTCCAAAAACTTCTTCGATCTCTATTTATTCCAAAAACATCCAGTAGCTCGCTTCAGCTCTGCTTCGAACTCTCGCGGACCTTGGCTAGGGCATCTTCCAGTACGATAGACAGTTTGGATTTGTCATTGAACGACTTCTCAATGTTCCGTATTAGCTCGCCCAGGTTAATTCCATGACTCTCCATCACCATGACACTCCTTTGGATCCATACCTTCTCAAGCTCACAGTACTTCCTGTAAAGAGAAGGATTCTTCATGGCCATCTTCTTTGTTTCTTCAAACACTTGGTTTACTGCCTTCTTAAGCAGAATCTTCAACTCGATGGAATCCGGGTCTACATCCCTCGTGGTCTGAACCACTTCGTTTGCAAGATATAATAGATTCAGCCTATGGTATGTACTGGATCTGTTATAGACAAACATCCATCCGTCCACTATTTCCTTGTAATCTTTTTTGAAGGTCCTTATAAACAGTCCGGCAGTCTTCATCTGCTCCTCGGTTGGAAGTAGGTTTATCAGTGACTTCAGGAGATACTCCTTCGATAACGAAGCCATATTCGAGGGGCTGTTCCTCTGGTATTTGTCAATGCCTCGATTGGGAGGAGTCGGAAACAAAGCCAAAATGAGAAAAATGGAATCCCCGCATGTCTACCAAGGTCGAGCCATACATGGAGGTTGGAACAGTGATAGCCGATCCCGAGTACCACACAAGGTACATGTTGAAGAAGCTCCTTGGAAGAGGAGCATATGCACAATGCTATCTAGCAGAGATAGAAAATGGCGAACAGTATGCAATGAAGGTTGTTAGGTTAAAGGACATTAAGAGCCGGAAAGTCCATGAGAAGCTTGAGTCCGAGATAGCAATACACTCGAGGCTGGACAATCCCAATATTGTCAAGATGTATAGGTCGTTTAGAAACGAAGAATATGTCTTTATGGTTCTCGAGCTCTGTGAGAGAGGGGCTTTGGATATACTCCTAAAGAGAAATGGAAAGCTGAAAGAAAGACATGTAGCGAAGTTTGTCAAGCAGACGGTCGAGGGACTTGTATATCTTCACAACACCGTTAGTGTTGTGCACAGAGATCTGAAGCTTGGGAATCTGTTTCTAGATTCGAAGTTTAATGTGAAGATAGGAGACTTTGGCCTGAGTGCGGTGATAAAAGACGGAGAAAAAAAGATCACCATGTGCGGAACACCGAACTATATAGCACCGGAGGTATTGTTTGGAAAGGCAAGTGGACACTCCTTTGAGGCAGATGTATGGTCTCTTGGAGTGATCATCTACACATTGCTTGTTGGAGTTCCTCCGTTCCAGAAGAAGAATGTAGAAGATATATACAAGATGATAAAGCTTAACAAATACATCTTTCCAGAGAACTGCGACCTTTCAAGCGAAGCCATTGATCTGATAACCCAGATTCTGAACACAAATCCTCTAGAAAGGCCGACGTTGGAACATATTCTCAACCACAGGTTCTTGTCGAGAAAGGAGCATTTTCTGATGAGAATATACAAGAATCTGGTGGTCAACAGGACACAAGAGGGTGTTATCGACACGGACTATGTTCTCTTCAGCATTCCTGTGACAAGGCTAAGGGGAATTGGATATGTGCTGAAGTCTGGGGTTTATGGAATATACTTCAGTGACCACAGAAATCTAATGCTAAAGCCAAACAAGAAGAGCGTCATCTATCTGAATTCGACGATCGAGGGGGGAAAGAGGGTATTTTACAAGGAGGAGCATCTAGTTGAAAAAATACCTGGGGAGATTCTTGAATCGTACAAGGCCCTGGAGTATTTTATCAGGACATTTGATAATGGATTTAGCTTTTTGGATGTTGAACCATGCTTTATTGTGAAGATAAGGAAGATAGAATGTGGATTTCTGTTTGTGATGGCCGATAGCACCATTGTGTTTGACTTTTCGGATGGATGGAGAGTGGTGGTGTCTAGGTATGGAGAAAGAGTATCGTGCTACAATGGACTTGGGCTTGCCTCGTTTAACTCAGAGATAAGAAAGAAGTGCATAGAGATTTTGAAGAACTGTCTTGGGTGTGGATAAGGTATCCTTGGATCCTTAATGATACAGAAGTTTTGAATGGGATGGGGAGAGTTGTTTTGGACTTGTGTCAAAACTAATCAATAAAAGGACATAGACGCAAGCGTGGATGGAAGATGTGGAGAACATAAGGACTTCATATAAAGTGCTGAAATGTAAGTGTGTCTACCTGAAAAGCTATCTGGAGCATATTGTTACTGTGGCGAAAAGATCCTCCGACCTTCTTTTTCGCGCTCTTCAGATTCCAAGAGATATTGAATGGAACGACCTACTACTTACGCATTGCATAGAAATGAGCGAGAGGCAAAGGGCTGTGTTTGATGAGGCAGGGGTATTTTATGGAGAAACCTTGTTTAAGGAGCTTGATGGGCTGATTGCGACTATAGTCAATGATATGAAGATGATTGACGAGGAGGTAAAGGCCATTTCTGAGAGGCCAGCAGAAGGCCTGAAGGAACTGAGGATAGCCCGAAACAGACACATGGAGGCTTGGACACATGGAAAGCATGACCCGTGGTTGACAGAGCTCGGCCTGAAAAAGGCAGTTAAGAAGGTTCTCCTTATGGATGACGAGGCGAACAATGTGATGTATGGAAAGGTTGGGGGATTTAATATGTCCTTACAGAGTGCAGCAGACAGGTTTAAAGAAACCCTCCTGAGTCTTATGAGGATTCAGAAGCAGAAGTACCAAAAGCTTCGGGACTCTGTAGATATGGAAACCAAGAGATGTGAGGAGATGGATAGGTTTTTTGACACCATCTCCGAATCACCAAAAGAGGTTAGAGGGGAAGCAAAGAAGGACGAGAAACTCAAAGAGAAGGTTGATGCCTCGTTTGAGACATTTGTAGAGGAGATAAGCAAGGAGCTGTCAGGAAAGGGTATAACAGTTAGAAAGAATCTGGAAATTGTAAAGTCCTCTATATGCAAAGTGAAAAAGGGATATACAGGGGATTGGATAGTGGCATATCTAGGGGTCACGTCCACGGGATATGCACACTTCTTTGATGTCTCGGGGTTGTTGAACGAAGCAGAAGGTCTCAAGAACATCATTAATAATTTAAACAATAGCACGAGCAAAGGCTTTATATCCATGTTTGATGGAAGCAAGCCCAGAAAGGAATCTGGGGAGGACAGAATGATTTTTGAGATAAATACCAGGATCGGCGAGACGGTCGAGACTCTTTCAAGTCCGGTGGTTTCGATTAATCTAAATGATAACACCTACGAGCTCGATAGAGAGAGAAAACAAATCTCGGTAAGTAGTAAGCACCAGAACGGGTTTGCAAGTTTCTTTGGGGTATGTGAGGTGAAGATCAAGCTCTTCTCTCTTTCAAATGCAATAGAGATATTCCATACACTCAAAAATAGGAACAAACTTGAGGAAAGTATAGACAACTTTGCCGAAGGTCCCAGGAAAGAAGTCAATGAAGGAGTTGGGCTTAAGGTTCTGCTACAAGAGGAGAATCCCTGGGTTGAAGGATGACTTCCAAGCTTCACTCTCTGGAGCTATGTCTAAGCCGATTAAAGATAATGATTTGTTTACGTTCTACTGCATTACATTTTATTTGAGTGTAGGATCTTGATGTGCTTTTTAAAATCGAAAGTTGTAATTGGTTAGGAGACACTTCTGATTTGGCTTCCTCTGGGTTTAATAAAGGGATAGGTCAGACTGTCATTTTGGAAAACAATTGGACGAATAGAATGGGACTAGAAATTAAAACAAATAAATAAAAGTGTTTACACATATCCTACACATATTCCGATGGACAACGTTTTAATATCTGATGAGAACCTTAAAAAACCTTCAAAGCCTGCCTACTACGGAACAGCCGGATACAGATCAAAAACATCTGATCTAAACAATATCCTGTGCCGAGGATCCCTGATAGCCTACTTGCGATCGACAACGTTTGCAGGAAAGATCATTGGGGTGATGATTACAGCAAGCCACAACCCTGTGGAGTACAACGGGATCAAGATAATTGATCATAACGGAGACATGCTTGACGAGACATGGGAAGAGTATAGCGATAGAATTGTGAATTGTGATGATGACAAACTTCCTCGCGAGATGAAAAGGATTCTAAGATCCTGCAGTAACCAAAGCGAGCTTGGGGAGGGGGTGCAGGGACATGTAGTTTTGGGCAGAGACACCAGAGACAGTGGGAAAAAACTATGCGATAACATAAGGTCTGTGCTAAGCAAACTGAATTGCACTGTGGACGATTATGGAGTAGTGACAACCCCTGAACTTCATTTTCTTGTAAGGAGGTGCAATGTAGAGAACAAAGTGGTTGACAAGACAGAGTATCTAAAGAACATTGTCTCTAACTTCTCGAGGCTGTCTTCTTTGACAAAAGGGAACTTCAAGACAATGGTAGATACTGCAAATGGAGTGGCAGGAATGAAACTCAAGGAACTGGACGAAATGCTGGAGGGTAGGCTGAACTATGGGATTCTGAACGATCCAAAGGGAATTCTGAATCTGGACTGTGGAGCAGACTTTGTTAAAACAAAAAAGATGGCACCAAAGTTGGAGGTGTTTAATTCGAGCGAGTTCTCCCCACCATCAAATGGGATATGTGCCTCGTTTGATGGAGATGTGGATAGACTCATATTCTTCACAGGACCCAAGAACACAGAGATATTTGATGGGGACTCCCAGGCAGTCTTCTTAGCTCTTTACATAAGATCCCTTCTTGATAAGATCGGATCACGTCTTAGCATTGGAGTAGTGCTCTCCTACTACTCAAACAATGCGGCTGTTGATGCTCTTCCTCCGAAGTTGTTCAAGGTTGTGATGGCCCAAACAGGAGTCAAGAACTTTGTGAGTGCAGCAAGGAACTTCGACATTGGGGTGTATTTTGAGCCCAACGGGCACGGAAGTGTGTGCTTTTCGCAGGCCTGCATAGACGAAATAGAAAGGGGAAGCAGCAAACATCATACAATTCTCAAGTCCTTGGTGAATCTATTTGATCCATGCATTGGAGATGCACTGGGCAACTTTATGATATTCAAGGCGCTTATGGCTGATGCAGATGACCTTAGGAAGTTCCGGGAAAATCCCAGTAGACTCCTCACTGTTAAGATAGAGGACAAGAACAGTATTAAGGTTGACCATAAGAATCAGGTTATTGAGCCGAAAGAACTCCAGGACAAGATTGACGAGGAAGCTTTGAGCCTTGGAGGGAGGTCGTTTGTCAGACCCTCGGGAACTGAAGATGTTGTAAGAGTATATGCCGAGTGCCCGACAGAGGCTGATGCAGATCTTCTTTGCCTAAAGGTTGCACAGCATGTCTATGATATGTGCAGAGGTGTTGGAGACCATCCAGAAATCGACTACACAAATAAATAAGGTCTCTGTTATGTTACTTGCATTAAAATATCATTGGTCACTTGCTTCTTACAACGAAAATCTATTTGGTTTAATCTATCTGGTCTTTATTCTGTAAAGAGGGAACATACATTTCTTCCAGTTTTTTTTTCCCGATTTCTTCATGGTAGAATTCCCCATTGCGGAATCCAAGCCTTATAGTATGTACAAAGGTTTTCTTGGAGTAAACAGAATTCCGCAACAGTCTTACTGTTACAACGTCGTCATGTCTCTTTATCACTTTAGTTGCAATTGCCCTTGAGACCACACGTTTCTGGCCGTAGTAGAAGACAGGTGTCCCATCTGCCTGCTTGATGATGTTGTGGCCTTCATCTAGAAGAAAGTAGCCTTTGTAGTTGTTGGACAGCATTGACTTGTATTTACCATCAACAGTTAGAACTCTCTTTCCCAACTCATACTTTTTTTTATCCATGAGAAACACCTTCTTGAACTTCTGTCTTGCCCTCTTTCCCGGAAAATCCTTTCCATGGAACATCATGAAACTACAAGCAGCGATATCGATATACTTTTGCTTGATCCGGTTCTTGGTATTTGGATTCGTTGTCTTTTTTTCGGAGCTCATGATTCTGCAGGCCAGGATAATGATGGGTTCCATAAAGAGCATCAGTTTTAGACCCTTTAGAGACCATGGAAAATGAAGTCTCACAAGCCTGGCCATATCCAATAGACATCATAGAGTATTTTGGTATGCTTCCCGAACACTCGAAGAAGCGGCTGTATAGGGCTCCTGTGTTTGCAGTATCTTTCCTGAAGATCTTTGACGAAAAGACCACACGATTTATCTTTGATCTATTGCTGAAATCCCACTCCATAAGTTCTCTGAGAGAGATCAAAGGGATTAAGGAAGTCCTGAAAACACTACTGAGGATCCAGATGATCGAGAAAAAAGGAGATAACATTTACTTAGAGGAAGACTTCAGGAGATCGCTGATGGAAGGGTTTTGCATGCTTACGATAGAAAAGCACTATAGAAGTGCAGGAGAAGAGACGGAAACCGATGAAGAGGAGAGTAATAGAAGGTTTGAAACTATTCTAAGGTCGATTGTCAATAAGGAGAGCAAGATCAGGGAATTTGGAGTCAGGGAAGTCCTTATGTTTGGAGGGCTCCTTGGCAGGGATGAGAACATCACAAACAGAGGGTTTGAATTTCTTCTCAAAACAAAGAAAGAGCAACTGTGGTGTCTTGTGTTACTGTCCTTGAAGTATTTTCTCAAATCTGTGGAGGAAGAAGTTTCCACGTTGGAAGCTATATTTGAGCTGAGTACAAAGAATGTTGGAACAGTATACCGCCATTCCAGTTCAATGGATAAAAGACTGCTCAAATATCTGGAGGTACTGGGGATCTTGAAGCTCTATGGAGAAAACCTTGCGATTAGGAGGTCCTTTGTACAGCTGTTTGAGGCGTCTGAACGCAACAGAAGAGAGTTTATAATTGTGGAAACAAACAACAAGATATATGCATACACAAATTCCGAGTATGAAAAGTCTGTGATACATCTGTTCTGCAACGTGTCTTTCAACCTTCCTAACCTTACAAAGGGAAGTATAACAGAGGAGAGTGTGAATGCTGCATTTGACAAAGGAATAACAGGAAGACAAATAATACACTTTCTGGAGGCAAGTTCCAAACCCGGAAGCCTTCCTCCGGCGATCATCAACCAGATAATTATATGGGAGTCCAAGAGAAACAGGATCTTCATGGCTCCTGGATATCTTTACTCGAACTTCCTGAATTTGTCTGACTATCAGAAGGTACTGGAGTTCTGCAGCGAAAGAAACTATCTTATAGAATCCGACATCGACAGGAGGATGATAGTTGTGAATCCAAAAGGTCATGTGTTTGTTAAGGAGTTCATAAAGACAATACTCTAAAGTGGTCTTTAGAAGAAAGGAAAGATAGAAGACAGATGTTTAATTAAAAGAATTGGATAACGTTATTTTATGGAATTTATGAACTCCTTTACATCGAATGATATCTTACACCCGGCACCTGCAAGGATTATGGCTTCTCTGTAAGGTACCTTGTCGTTTACATAAAATACACCTCTGTTTCCTAGCAAGGGACGGTATCTTCCTTCCAAGGCCCTAGAGTCGATGACCAGAGATCTTGTCTTGTGCAGCCCAGCATTTGTTTTGATTGCAAAGTAATCATCTTCCCTCAATATTTCCACGACTTCCTCTTCCAGAACTTCAATTCCCATGTTTCTGGCCTGGCTCTCTACTAAAGAAATAAACTCCTTGGGTTCCTGGACGTCCTTAACGCCTACAACATTTTCTGCTCCAGAAAAGTCCATCTCCTCTTCCCCGGGCACTTTGAGTATAAGTGGAGACAGATTGGCTGTGTGGATATATATTCCACACATGTAGGTGCCTGGGCCTTGGCCTATGATAATGACACTCCTCATTCCCAGGGGATTAAAAATTTTGTAAATCCCCTCCAAAAGTACCTAGCACAGGTAATATAGATTTCTTTTATTAAAGCTTTCGAATTTGGTGATATATTTGTTTTGATCACCAAATAGGGAAACTCTTAATACATAGATCTTGTTCCATGGTAGGGAAAGCCCTAATGTTTACCAACACAGATGATATAAAGCTGTCTGATATACTATTTGGGAGTGATGTCGAGACCATCCGTTGCGAAAAAGCCTCTGGAAGAAAGGAGGACGAGAAAAACATATGGAAGAGGAATGTCAAGCACTACAAGATCCTCTCGATCGATCAAATATCTGCGCTAGAGGACTTCTTCATTAGTAGGCAGCAGCCTATAACAAAAACTAATATAAAACATGCATCAAAGATTCTAAGGATCCCCTACCAACGATCTGTAAACTATCTCTATAACAAATACAAGAGGGCCCAGGAGAGTGCCGATGATTTCTATCAAAAGTGCATTCACGAGTTTGGCTTGATAATGCAGAATATAGACAAGTCCTGGGACTCGTACCTCCGAGGATGCCGGGTGTACAACACACCTCGAGACAACAGGAATTAAAGTAGAAGAGTATTTGTATGTGCCTTTGGAAGGAGAAGCAGGCCTTCTGGAAAATTTTTCTTGTGAAAGTAAGACAATTTTCGCCTCCCTAAAAGATGAAGGATGTCTCTGAGATCATGAAGAAGCAGGCCACCCTCAATATCGGGACTATTGGGCATGTTGCACATGGCAAGTCCACTATTGTAAAGGCAATAAGCGGAATAAGCACAATAAAGTTCAAGGCTGAACTTGAACGTAACATTACGATAAAGTTAGGGTATGCCAATGCCAAGATATACAAGTGTGACTCCAAATGCATCAGACCAAACTGCTACCAGTCTTTTGGGAGTTCAAGCCCGGACCAGCTTCCTTGCAAGAAGTGTGGAGGCACCTTGAACCTGGTAAGGCATGTGTCTTTTGTGGACTGTCCTGGGCACGATGTTCTGATGGCCACGATGCTGAATGGAACAGCCATAATGGACTCAGTACTGCTTCTGATAGCAGCCAACGAACCCTGTCCACAGCCCCAGACCACTGAACATCTGTTTGCAGTGGAGATTATGAATCTCAAAAAGGTTCTTGTTGTACAGAATAAGATCGACCTTGTCTCGAGGGAGCAGGCACTGGAGCAGCATGATCAAATCCAGAAGTTCCTGAAGACTTCGAATGTTTCGGGGCCTGTAGTTCCAACGGCAGCCCAACTTGGAGTCAACATCCCAGCACTTCTGGACTTCATTGTCAATTACATCCCAGAACCATCAAGGGACTCTGCAGCACATCCAAAGATGGTTGTCATCAGAAGTTTTGATGTCAACAGGCCTGGAACCAAGGTGAGTGATATGTCTGGAGGGGTGATTGGGGGAAGTCTTGTCACAGGAATGCTAAAGGTTGGAGACAAAATTGAGATAAGACCGGGACTGGTGACAAAGAAAAATAACAAGTTTGTATGCCGGCCTTTTGTCTCTGAGATTGTTTCTTTGAAAGCAGAAAACACAGATCTTGATGAAGCATATCCTGGAGGACTAATAGGTGTTGGAACAACAATGGATCCCTCGTTTTGTAAGGCAGACAAGCTGGTTGGGCAGGTGATGGGGAAGTTTGGGTTTCTCCCCTCAATATTCCACAGGATAACTGTCGAGTACAGTCTTTTCCCAAAAACGACAGTCCAAGGGAACTTCAAGCTGAAGGAGGGAGAGCATGTGCTGTTGAACATAGGAAGCACAACAACAGGGAGTGTGATAGGGAAGATCGGAGAGACCATTGGGGAATTTGATCTTGTGAAGCCTGCATGCTGTGAGATTGGAGAAAGAATAGCGATATCAAGGAAGATTAACAACCACTGGAGACTGATAGGCCACGGGGAGATCAAGAGTGGGATATGTGTTGAGCCGGAGTACAGTGTCGAAATAGATTCCAAGTAACAATAAAAGGCTTGGGAAAGTACGAATAGCTATCGAAATAAAGATTATCTGTCCTTCAACATTTTAATCGGGTTCTTAAATCACCTCTGAAGACATATCCGGTCCCCTGACCTGTCGAATACAATTATCCCCTTACTCAGAAGCCCATAAACTATTCTCAAGAGTGTTGCTCTGTCCATCCCCACCATCTTTCCTAGACGATCTAACTCAATGGATTCTTCAAGCACCAGATGCTTACAAATAATCTTGTTGTGAGAATCTGACAAATTCTCAATCTCCTCAATCACAAGCATCTTCTCGATGGTGCAAGAGTATTCTCTGCTTTCCTTAATATATGAAAGGGAACTGATGACATCCTCATCCGGAAGGCTTCCTTCCTCTAAAAACCTCCAAACCTTGGAAAGGAGGCTTGCATGCAGCTTCTCATATTCCATGTCATTAAACATCTTCCGAAGATCTTCAAGCCTGCTCTTCAGGTCTTCTATATCGTATTGGCTATATCTCTTCATTTCCTCGTATTTCTGCTTCATGTTGGCTAGTTCCACTTCCAGGATGTCGCATTCCTTTTCATACTCATTGCAGAGAGATATCTTCTCTTGTTTTTTTCTCAGCTCCTCTAGCTCTGAGGAAATCTCCAATCCATATCTATCATACTCGATGCTCAGGTTGTTTAAAACATCTATCAAGGCCATGTGATCTTCAAGCATCCTTTCTTCAATTGTAGGAAACTCCATTTCTCTATACATTGTGTTTAGGTCGTCTAGTGATCTTATGGATGCTGTCCTGGGGATTTCCAGCCCCGATACTGTTTCCAGAGAAGGAAATCTCCTTGGCTCTGTGGTAGTTATTGAAGCCTCCCTTATTATGTCCTCTGGACTGCACATCTAGGGGATCGACCGTCTGTAAGTTCTATTGGCTTAAGCAAAAAATCTTAGAGTCCCATGCCTTATGGCCAAGAAGACATTGGGATTCCAAGGGATGGCGAGGCTTTCATGAGATACCGAGAAAAAAGAATCCAAGAGCTAAGCGGAAATGTAGAGGACATCACATCCGAGAGGGAGTTGATAGAGAAGACCAAGTCACTGAAAATGATAGTCCATTTCTACAAGCCAGAGTTTGGCCGCTGCCAGACGATGGACAAGAGGGTAAGAGAGATAAAGAATTGCTTTCCAGAAATTAGATTCTATAGAGTAAATGCCGAGATATGTCCGGTTGTAACAAGAAAGCTTGAGATAAGAGTTTTGCCATTTCTGGGATTCTTCAAGGACGGATACTTTGTGGACCAGGTTGTTGGCTTTGAGAAGCTTGGAGATAATCTGGACCTGGAAGCTCTTAAGAAAAGGATTTCAGACAGCAACATATTTAAACCTATATCCAGCATATGATTAAATGGAATTTCTCCGAGATTTTTCTACAAAAGGGCGATGGAAACTATCCCCATCCGATGACATCTGAGCGTTGCAATCAGGATGTGCAATGCGACAGTGATTCTAAAAGGATAGAAGGTATACTGGAAAAGTGTTTTGAAGGGCCTTATGATCCGGAACGAAGATATATCATATGTATTCAAGGGCCCACCTCAAGTGGAAAAAGCACGTTTGCAAGGAGACTTCATGGGCTACTAAATAGAAACGGGATCAACACATATTTGCTTGCGTTAGACTCCTATTACTTCAAACCTATAAACCCAGACCTTGATGAAGAAGATTACGACTTTGACAATCCGGCTGCACTCGATTGGGAAAGCATCTTCTGTGTTCTGAAGAGACTAAGAGACAAAAGTCCGTTTCTTGAGCACAGAACATACTCTGGATCCACCTATGGGAAGGCCTTTGTTTGGAAGGAGAAAAATTCCATGCCTAATGTTGTAATAATAGAAGGAGTTCAGGGATTCAACACGGTTTGCGATAAGATTTTCAACATCGAGATGTTTGATCCGTACCACAGTAGTAAGCCCATTGAAGACGAGTTTGTGGACAGATCCCTTGATCTGGGAGACTTCAAGATCCTTAAGATCTTCATGGCAAACTGTGCCTCTAAGGTCCTTTCAGTGAGGCTTAGAAGAGATGAAATGAGGGGAAGAAAGAGAGATGCAATAATTAGAAGGTTTTATTCGAAGACATTACCCAGCATGCTAAGATGGATATATTCCCCGATGTACACCGAGTTCATCAAGGTTATTCATGGAAACTTCAACAGCAAGAAGATCGAATTGCTTATGAATGAGCTAAGCCTGTATTTCTTTGGAAAAGAGATACCTACAGAAGAGACCAAGGAAATGGACCTCTATCAGGAATTTGGAGTTGAATGCACTGGGGAGTGCAGGTATGGAGAAGGGCCCTACATTTCTCTAGATGACAAGGTGTAAGACTCGGCATCTGGAAGAGTCCCTGATCACAGGAACAAGTCTTCGTAGAAGTAGAAGAGAAGAGAGATCCCACTTAGGAACAAATATGTTATGGACCAGAAGATGAAGTGGCTTTTTTTATGGACAGCCATGAAACTGAACATGTAGAATGCATGGAATGCAACGAAGGTCAAATTTGCAAAACTCTTGATTTCGAACTCCATGTCGAACAACGGCTTCAGGCCGAGGATGATGCATGCCAAGCTCAAGCCGTAAAGTACAACTATCATTAAAATCTTTGTGAATCCCCAATGAACTCTTTCTTCGTGACTGCTGGCATAGTCTTCTGCTGGCATTTGTTTCCTGATTTGAAAGTGTTTTATAGTTTCTCGAGTTTGAAACAGAAGGTTGTTTCTGGAAATAGAGGAAATGTTTTGGTATAAAGTTAGTTTCTTTTTAATTGAAGGATTTGGCGGTTTTTTAGACTTCAAAGTATAAAAGGCGGCTCAGCCCCTTGAGCAGATGACAAGGGGAGTTCTGAGGTTTGTGACTTCTCCGATGAACTCTGGAAAGACAACTAGTATGCTGCTGAAGGCAAGGCATGCCTCCTCCCTAGGAAGAAAGGTGCTCCTTGTGAAACCCCAGACCGATACAAGATACAAAGGATCTGTGATAAAATCACGATGTGGGACCGAGATGGAATGCAACCTGTATGTTGACTCTAAGTTTAACTTCAAGAGGGATGTTTCTTACAAGGGCGTGGACATGGTGTTTATAGATGAGGCACAGTTTCTGAGCTCTAAACAAATAGAGGAACTGAGAGAGGTTGTGGATATCTATGGAGTTTCGGTGTGGTGCTATGGGCTTCTTACAGATTTCAAGAAGAATCTTTTTGAAGGATCGAGACGACTGGTTGAACTGTGTGACAAGATGTCTGAGTTTGACATTCTGTGTTACTTCTGTATGGAGAGCGGGAGATTCCACTTGAAGTACATTGATGGAAAGGCGGATACTTCTGGACCCTCCATCGATGTCTGCGAGGAAGGAAATGAGAAGTTTGTTTCTGTATGCCATGTTTGTTGGGTGGAGAAGACGACATCTGAGGAAGCTCGGTTTTCGAAACTCTACAATAGAAGTATTTCCGTGGACAAACAATGTGTTTCATACTCTGGACCCTCTATGAATGAATTTACAAACATGGTACCCTGAACAATGAAGAAGATCGTTGCTTATGGGGCCACACATTTCATCCTACTTGCTATATACACTATGAAGGTAACTCATGGGAGCTGGACTATGTACAATATCCTTACGACTACAACACGCAACAGCACAGTGCACATCCTCCACGCCACATTTCTGATTTTCCTGATGTGTTCCTTGGCAGGCTTGGTAATAGATAGAGTGTTCAAAAGCCTCCGGCCCGAGGAGATAAGCAACTTCAACGAGTCTCTGCTCTATTTCTTGACCGACTTTCTTCTTGTTGTATCTACGTTTGACAGCGATGTCAGTTTCAGGAATGGTCTTCTCTTTGTTATGCTCCTCTGTGTGAAGTCTCTGAACTGGCTGCTGGTCTCAAGGATCAAAAGGAATGTCTATCCCTCCTTGTATGGGCTTGCATATGGGATATCCCTATTCTCTGGGCTTATGGTGGTTTTGTTCACCCTTTCTTGCATTTCTTCCATCACTGGCCAGATCCTCTTTCTTTTCGAATACACTCTTCTTGTGATTGCCTCTATAAAGAACATATGTGTCATGAACTTGATTCAGTCTGATGACGATGGTAAGAGATCTCTGTACAACTTCTATATTGACATAGCCTACATGAGTATCATGCTTCTTGTTTATGCTCTATTCATAGGAATCACCTCCATCAACTACAGGCTTCCCCTGAATCTCTTCCGGTCTGCATTGACGATATTGGATGCCTTGATTTCGAAGGTTAAGATGTTTCTCAGCTATCTCAGACTATGCAAGGAGCTTGAGAAGTGTGTAGAAGGGTCGGGAGATGGCTTCTGTGCAATCTGCAGAGATGATATGGAGGTCGGGAAAAAGCTGGCCTGTGGGCACTGCTTCCACATCGAATGCCTGAAGATGTGGTGTGAGCAGCAGCAGACATGTCCAATATGCAAGTCCAAGCTTGCCTTCGATGTCAAAAAGGAGAGTTTTGTTGTGGGAAATGAATACATCTCGGGAATTCCTGTGACAATCGACGGCTAAAAATAACAATAAAGGATTTTATTCTTTGGAATCTAAGGTCTTTGGCAAATTCTTTATCTCCTTGACTTTTTCTATGGTTTCACTGCCTATCTTGACCAGATGGACTCCAGAGCGTGAATCTTGAGACTTAGTCACATGATACTTGTGCCGAACTACAACTCCGTTTCTTTCTCCCTGTATGTTAATCACTGCCTCCTTCATTCCAGAGGACAGCCTGTATAACCCAGCCTTCTTTGCTGCAGAATAGGGGAATTTGGAGGGATACACACGCCTCTCTCCAAATTCATTTGAAATCTCTTCTCCTTCGTCATTGACTTCGATGAAGTTTATCTTTGTGGTGTAGTAGTAGGACGCCTTTTTGCTCATCACTCGGAACTTATCACTCAAGTCGATGTGCTTCCTGTCCTCTTTGAACACATCCTTGTACTTCTCCAGAATCTCTTTCCATTTCCCATGCCCAAACTCCTTGATTCCTTTGATCAGTGCTTCCGACTCCTCGGGTGTCCAAGGTTTAGGTTTTCTCCTTGGATTTTTAGTATAGGTCCTTACAAAAAGGTTTTCACTAACATGCTTTTTTCTTGGAACTTTGCTGTAAATGTGCAGTTTGATTTTCGAAGATGGTCTACTGCATTCTCCGCCCTCCATTATGAGGGGCTGCAGTTCTCGGCAAATTCCATATGGATTTCGCCTGCTTAATTGCTTTACTGCTATTCTGTGGAGAATGGCTCTTTTCATGCCCTATGGATCCATGCAGATTTCGTACGGATGCTTTCTTAGATGGTTTTTTATGGCATGTTTCCACTCATACTCCAGCACCTTATCTTCCATGTAGACTGTCGAGATAGGATTCACTTCCACAAGCCCATCATCCAGAGAGACCTTGTACTGGTGCATCTTACTAACAGAATCGAAATGTGTGCCCACAAAGATGTCTTCCCTCTCCAGATACTCTTTTCTATTCTTCTCAACCATCCTTTTCAGCATCGGGAGAGGATCAACACAAAAGAAGTATACAATCCTTCCATTTCTGTAGATTGGCATTCCATACATGTTGACCACAATTGCATGCTTCATATCAAACTCCCTTAAACACCTATCCTGAATGTTTTCGTAGTACTGTCTTTTTATCTCTCGTTCGTCCTTATCCGATCCAAGATATCTTCCATACTTCTCTAGTATCATAGCCCAGTTTGTGCCAAAGCAGAGTATACCGGTGTCCAGGGCGTCCAACTCGGAGTCTTTCCACTGTGGAAGAACTTTTTTTTTTGGAATGGTGTGGAAATGAGCATTCCTTTTGGAACTGTTTTCCATGTATGCTGGGTGAAGAAGGATTTTAAAGTCTTGAAGTGATGTGGTACCTTGCTTGTGTGCAAAGGACACTTTAGAAGGTGTGGCCGAGTGGTTATGGCGTTGGTCTAGAAAACCAATGGGCACCGCCCTCACAGGTTCGAATCCTGTCACCTTCGCTTTTTTGTTGCAAATCCCTATGAAATCCCAGTGTCTTCAGCCCATGAACTGCCAAATATGCACAGGAGCCATGGACATCTTTGCAACATACACCTGTGGCCACCAGCTATGCATGACATGCTCTGCAAGACTTGTGTTTCTATATATGCAACCAAACTGTCCTTTGTGCAGAAGGCCTTCCAAGTCTGTTGTTTTTTCATCACTCCTAACAACTGGAAAGTCTTCCAAACGGCCATGGAAGGGCAGGAAGGTTCCGGTAGATGTCTTCTACGAAGGAGACTATGCGAGAGAGAAGATGGAGGACCTTCTGTCCAACAAGTGCCAAAAGTGCTACGCCAAGCTTGGAACTTTGATGGAGCTCAAGAAACACTACACACAGCATGGACTTGTTCTTTGCTTTGAATGCATCAAAAACAGAAAGGACTTCTGGAATGAAATCAAACTCTATAGAAGTGACACAATCCGAGACCACAAGAAT
Organism: Encephalitozoon intestinalis ATCC 50506; assembly: GCF_000146465.1. Lineage (NCBI taxonomy): Eukaryota > Fungi > Microsporidia > Unikaryonidae > Encephalitozoon > Encephalitozoon intestinalis. The sequence goes on from NC_014415.1 coordinate 69,005, forward strand.
GGAAGTCTTCGGGAAGAAGGATTTGAAGGACATGTGTTCTGCATTCATTGTAAAATCTATCTATTTGATTCCGACGACGCAAAGAGACACTGTAACCTCAAGCACGAGCTGTGCCATGTTTGTGACATGACAGGAACAAAATATCAGTACTATAATGGCTTTAAGGACTTGGAAACACACTACAAAAGTGCCCATTACTGCTGCAGCTTCCAGACATGCCAGACAAACAAGTGCTATGTATTTCCCTATCAAACAGAGCTTTTCGAGCATCTCACCAGGTTCCATGGAGTGGATATCAGACTGCTGGAGATTCCAATGGCTGGGAAATGCAATGTTCCTGTGATGAACCCGTTCAAGAGGAGACGGCAACTTCCCCAGGTGAGTGTGGTAGATCCAAGTGGAAGAGAAGTCCGATCTCAGCTCCCTCCAGGCCCCAATGTATCTCAAAGGATGGATACTTCCAATACTGGGTCTGGGCTTCCTGGATACTTGGATAGAGCCATTTTAGAGGAAGAAAGAAGAAAACAGCAGAGGCGTAGAATGGCTATAGACCGCATATGCAAGGGGGCTGCGGATGAGGTAGAGGAAATTGTAAACGGGTTTCTAGAGGGCTCCATGGATGTCAAGGAAGCATTCAACAAAGTGTCGGGAACAGTTGGTGATGCATTAGCACTTAAACTATTTGAGTCGGGGCACTTTGGGCCTAAACAGAGTGTGGTAGAGGGTAGCATAAAGGCCTTGAGGAAGGAAGTCATGTTTCCAAAGTTCACCTCGGAGGAGCCTACAAGATATAAAGAGCCCGAGAAGAAAAAGAACCCTGGATTCAGAGTCATAGATCTACACCAAAGAAAGCAATAAAACAAGCTAAAAACATCTTTATTTCACTATCTTCTTAGATATATAGAACTCCTTTGTTTTCCTATTGATGTACATCAAAGTGGCAAATATTGTAACTATCTTAAGAAGCACTATTCTGTTTATGAGCTTAAAGATGCTGTTGTACAGACTTGTGTATTCAACCTCATCCCAGTCGTCCAGCTTCTGAAGATCAAAGTTGTTTTTCGAAACATAAAGTAAATCGCTCATCTTTCTTGTCAGCCATTCCATCTGGTAGTCTGTGCCGGAAACAATTTCGGGAGTCCAGGGCCTTCCCTCATAGATAGAAAGCCCAAGTGCCAATTCTCCCGTGACATCTGTTTCCAGAGAAAATACCATTGTGTAGTATCCTGTGTCGGGGGTTGTGTAAAAGAATGTGCTGAATGTCTCATGCTTGACATCCTTGAATATAAGATTCTTTGGGTCTGGGTCTGCATTTTTGTAATCCCCTTCTGACTTGTATATGCTAAGCTTGATTCCAGCATTGATCCCCTTTGCCTCCTTCCACGGGAGACTGGGGGACGTCCTATGGAACACCTTTGCCTGCATTAGGACCACGGTCTGCCCGTTCAGTCTTAGAGCACTTTCGACCTCCTTTGTCTCGTCCAAATAGAACAAGGTTTGTGAGAAAACATGTGCCAGGAACAGGAAAAACATTCTCGAAGGGTTTGGGAGAGCAAGATAATATTTCAGGTCTTCAAGAAGAAGACAAATAAACACAGTTTATTTGCAGAACAATCCCATCAGGACATAAGCGACTTTCTCCAGTCCTTGGAAAGACCGTCCAGATTTCTCTCTGCCCACTTCACAGACGTGAAGGAGTCGACAGCCTTTCTGTTGATCTTATGCCTTTCAATCCTCTCCTCGACCGGCATCTCGATGGCCTTCTGGATGCCATCTGCAATCTCTTCAATATTCCATGAATTTATCTCCAGTCCTCCACATAGAGTTGTCGAAGCCCCTGCACTCTCGCTCAGTAGGAGTACTCCATTCTTTTCGTCTTGGCATGAGACATACTCCAGGGCAACAAGATTCATCCCGTCCTTCAACGACGTCACAAGAAGCATGTCACTTACTGCATACAGGGCACACAGTTCGTTGAAGTCTACACTCTTATTGAGGAAGTACACATGCATCTCTTCAATTGATCCAACCTTACTGTTCGTTTCCGATGAAAGCTCGTTTAGTTTGGTAGTATATGAAGAATACTCTTTAACACTCGTTCTGCTGGGAACACCGACTTGAAGAAACACAACCTTACCAATAAACTCGGGATACTTTTCAAGGAATCTTTGGAATCCTTTAAGACGGTGGGGCATTCCTTTTATGTAATCAGTCCTGTCCACTCCCAGGATGATCTTCTTTCCTTGGAACATCTTTTTGAATTCCTCTATTCTTTCTATCGTCTTCTTTTCTTTCAGTGTGTCCCGGAACATTTCGGGATCTATCCCGATCGGAATTGCATCCAGCTGGGTCCTTACTTCGATGTTGTTCGCTGCACACGTGTCGTGGAAGTTTATAGCATAATCGAACGAGTGAAATGCAACCAAATCACTGTGGGCCATTCCACTTACTATTTCCCTCCGGCATGCAAGGGTCTCCATCATCTCCGCAGGTGGAAACGGAGTATGTAGGAAGAACATGATCTTGAAGTTCTTATTTGATTTCTTTTTCAACATCTCAGGAAGTATCATCAGATGGTAGTCGTGGACCCAGACAATGTCTCCATCCTCGATGGTTTCACATATCTTATCACAGAAGATCCTGTTGTACTCTACATATGCATTGTAGTTCTTAATGGTGAATGCAACGTCATCCTTGAAGGAGTGTAGTATAGGCCACAGGATGGCATTACAGAAACCATCATAGCAGTCGTGATTTAGTACCGGATCGATGAACACAGGAATTGAGTGGAACTTTTCCCAGCAATTTCTCCTTATTGTTTCCTTCTCCTCTTCGTCTAGCTCGGTGCCGCTTATGTTTCCAAACCACTCAAACCTAATTGTATCGTTGATGCTTTTCAGACCAGTCACCAGTCCTCCGCTTGTCCTTGTGTATTCAAATCCATTTTCTCCTTTCTTTATTGTTATCGGCAGGCGATTGCTTACAACCAGAAGTTTCATGCAGAGCCGACAGACTTGGTATTTATCTGGAATAAAAATAATGAAGTTTCTGACAGGCTGTCCAACCAATCGAGAGATTCCGAGAAATCAATAGAAAGACCAGGCGAGAACTTACAACGAAAGAACAAGTCAAAGGGTTTAATCCACCTTAAAAGGGGGCCGATTGAGTTTTCCAAGGTAACTGCCTAGGCTCATGAACACACGATCGAATCCAACCACATATGTGAGAAGGAGCACTCCAAAGTTGGACATCACAAAGATAAGGTAAAAGAAAGTGTTCAGCATGTCCATTCCAAAAAAAGCCGTCAACGAGCAGAATGTTTGACCAACTAATCCCAGAACAAGTAGGCTGGTTGTTCTGTCATTCAAGGACTTGAATATATATGCACTGAGGAAGTTGATGAGCAGGACTAGTGCCATGTAGGTGAACCCGCGCTGGGCCTTCATCACCCTGTACTTCATCCGGTCGTTCTTGCATATCTTTGCCATCGAACGCATCGTCTCAAGCATAAATCCAATGGTTGTTGTGGAGAATGAGAACAGAAAGCAGAACACCCCCTTAGCTTCCGACACACGCAAAAAAGAGCATGTGGAAAGATAGTTTACTCCTGAAGGAATGATCCTGCTTTCGGAAATGGCCACAATCAACAAAAAGGAAATGTATACAGCAATCTGGCCTGCAAACAAATGTCCGAGTTGCATCATCAGGGTAACCTAGATTTTCCTCATTAGCTTGAGGATACAAAAAGACCAAAGATGTATTTTTACAGTCTGCTTTTATTTACATCAGCATTTCAGAGGGGAGAACTCAACACCGAAGAGTCCTTGCCTGATAAGCTCTCTAAGCTTCTGTCCTCTGATCTTCTTAAGATGGAAGCTGCTTTGCTTTCTTCTTCGCTCGTTCATCACGACCTTGTAGAAATCACAGTCTCCAATAAGCACGAAGATCTCGCACTTGCTATTGATGTACATGCAAACTTCGCTGCAGACCTTTGCCTCAATTCCGCTCTTAAGCTTGTAGAGATTCTTTGGGCACTGGAGGCACTCTGGAAGAGGCTCCGGAATGCATTTTTTGTCCTTTCCTTTACGGATCTCTCCAGTCTTGGTTAGAACGAATTTCTCGAACTTGTCCTTGCAATCCTGGGAGCAGACTCTGACAACAACATCTCCTCTTCGTTTGTATCTCTCGATGTCGAATGTGTATGTCTTCTGGCTCTTTACAATCTCGACCTTTTTTGGGGACCTTCCATGTCTTGGTCCGCATTTCTTCTTGCATATCCTTGGGAAGGTCATGCACTCCTTACTCTCAGACTTCTCGGAGCTGCTTGACTCGCAAGGAGCACAGGGTGTGCAAGGAGCAGGCAGGGGCTTGACTGGCTGGGGGTTGACAACAACCTTGTCGCACACTGTTGTGTTGTTTCCCTGGCCGCATGGGGGGCATGGGGAAGAGACTGATGCGCCATTGTTTTCAGGGCAGACCACGGGCCTGCTCTGAGGTCCGGGGCATGAGCAAGCTTCGACGCAAAGGACATGCTTTGCTGTGTTTGTGTACCTGTCGAAGGGTGCGAGGGCTCCATTCTTGTGAAGGACCATTGGGTTCTGGTGGAGGTCATGGTCATTCCAGTACAGCACATATGCCTTGTCAATGTTCATTGCGTTAAGGTATCTTATGGCTTCGTGGATGTTGCTTCCGTTCAAAGCAAATGCCATGCATTGGGAATCTATAACGGCGTTGTAGGGCCTCAGCTCATAATCACATGAAAGATAAAGAGCCTTGATCTTCAGAGCATTGATAGCACCGAATGCAGAGATCAGTAGTCCCAAGAGCTTCATTGATTCCCCTTTCGGACAATCAATATATGCCTTAAAATGTTAAAGAACAGTCTTTTTGACCATTCCTTTTTCCTTTTGGATGCTATATGATTGTTGATTCAGGGAATACAATTAGACAGAGTACATCACTTTCTTCAACATCAAATTAATGGATCTATAATGACCCTTGAAAGTAGATGACATTTTTCCCAGTACAGGATCGGGTAATGGCGCTATCTCCAAAGCCCAAGCCTGGAGTAAGGGAGATAAGAGAGCAGAAAGGAGAAACTGAACATGGTCTGGGTTGAATACATGTTTATAGAGAGGAGATGCGAGTAGAGATTTAATTTATCCAAAGATCACAGGACTGTCCCAACTTAAATTAATTTATTGATTTAAGGTGAATTTATCTATTAATCATACTTTAGCATTGCTTGGTATACAAATCTTTTACTCCATATAAACTCAAGGTTCATGGACATTTTTGGAGGGAAAGTGGGCAGGAATCCATGGACGATAGAGACAACTAGCATCGACACAAGCGACTGCAAGGAGGACCACTCGATCAAATGCCAATGTCTTCAGGCCAAAAGGACCTTCAGATCTAAAGGTATTTGCTCATGCATTAAGGATAATGGGAAATTATCCCATGTTGGCTCTATATCTCATGTTTCCACACCATCAAACACTAAGGAGCAAGGCGTTTTTGAAAGAAGACAGAAAGCTCATGATTACAAAGCTACTACCCAAGGATATCCTCCATCAGGAAAAGGATCTCACGCCAACAAGAAATATCAGCTTTACAAGACAGAAATGTGTAGGAGCCATACAGAAATAGGCTATTGCAAGTATGGAGACAAGTGCCAATTTGCACACAGCAAGACCGAGCTTAGGTATGTCCAAAGGCATCCAAAGTACAAGACAGAGACGTGCAAGACCTTTTGGGAAGAAGGGAGTTGTCCTTATGGTAAGAGATGCTGCTTCATCCATATTCCTAACATTGATATTGTTAATCTTTCTCTTCATGGATATCAGGAAGAGGATGACAAGAGGCACGAAGCAGCCCTGGGAATAGAGATAGACAATCCACATGACGAGGTTGTTTTCGCAAAAATCGATGGATATATGCTATCGTCGGAAGAAGGTCTTCTCTATTGCCCAGAGAGTTCTAGAAAGGAAGGAGAGGAAGAATGGGGATTGAAAGTGGTTTACAATAGCTACTCGGGCAAAGATCATGGCCCAGGCATCGGCCACAGGTCCCCCAAGCAGTCCTTCGAGCCCATTGTCGAGGAGGAATCCTCTGAGGAGATTATGCTAAAAAGACCCTTTTGGGAAAGCAACTATTCAAAAATATGGATGGAGGAGGAGACCTCATTATTCTATGTGCCTAGTCCTTGCAAAAGGAAATCAGAGAGTAGGGCCCTGAAACAAGAAGGAGCAGATAGACCCTTCAACAAAAAGATATCTGATTTTGTATTTGAATATTTAGGAATGTAAATAAATCTTTGTGAATTTCATTTTAGCCGGCCTTTAAAACCATTGCAATTGGAATCCCAATGGAGATAGTGAAGTTCGAGCCGGATTCAAAAGAAATAGAAAGGAGAAAAGACATAAAGCCTTTTGGAGACACAAGTAAGATAAGGGTGATCAAAAGCACAACGGCACCGAGGTTTAATCTTTATACAACAGAAATAGATGTTGAGTACAGGGAAGAGGAGCAGAAGCAGTGTGCACCCTATAGGCCTTCCTTAGAGGAGCCTACTGCATCCAATGCCTATGTCCCTCCTACAATCAAGCGTCCTGAAACATGTAGTGTCAAGCTCTCTAACCTTCCTTTGGATATGACAAGAGACAGGCTGTACTCGATTATCAAAGAGCACACAAATGTCTTTTTTATGAGTCCAAACCTTGTCATGAACAGGGAAACAGGCTTGTTCAGAGGCTTTGCGTTTGTGACCCTGGAGTCAAAGGACGACGCCATGAAGTTCATCAAAGACCTCCGAGGGATTGCAATTGATAGTTTAGGGCTCTCTGTGGAAATAGCTAGATAATGAACCTCATCTGCTTGGTCATTTGGAAAGTGTTGGAAAAGGATCTACCCGGCTGAGTACTACCACCTTCCGACCAATCGATATGTACCCTCTTAGTCTTCCAAAGCCAATCACACTGCTCAGGAGGCAGATGATCTCTTTAAAGTCTATCTCCGGTAATTCCTCGATAATTCTCTGGATGTCGAGTCTGCTGTCGTGTCCGTACCGCTGGTAAATCTTGTCTACCAGGTTGTTAAAGCACACGAGCGGGCAATGGGCTGAGATTATTCGATCGAGATTATAGTCTTTAATCTCCTTGAGTGTTTCTCTGGCTGCATCGTCCACATCCATGTACATCCCTTCTCTAATTACAAAGGCCAGCTTGGATAGATAACTGCATTCAAACTTCTCCAGATATATACTCTTGGGAGACTTGTTGACAAGTAAAGATGAAGTGAAATAAATAGGCGCCATTATCTTTCTCCACCTTCCGTATTTAAATGCCTTTTCCAGCGACAGATAGGACTCTTTAAAATCCTCTTGGTGCATTTTAATGATTCCTCGATAGTAATGGAACACATAGTGGCCCTTGGATCTGGCCGGGGGTTCCCTTGCTGCAATTAGTAGATCTTCCGCAGCCCGGAACTTCCCCATTTCAAGGTACATCTGGAACAGGGCATTTCCAACATAGGCAAATGATGGGTTTTCCTGCTCCAGCAGTTTTCTATACATGTCCAACAAGAGCCTGCTCATCCTTCCAGAATTTCTTTGGTTTCGAAGCTCAAGAAGCCCGTGTGCAATTCTTTTGATGATAGGTCCTGTCCACTTTTCTCTCCCAATGGTTTCCACTGCATTTCTTATTAGCTGTTCGGACGAGCCGTAACTTTTCTCTGCCAAAAATTCTGCTTGGTATCCAAGAAGAGTGCTGAACGGACTTGCAACCTTGTAAAGGTCCATGCTCCTCAGTCTCTCATCTATATCTGTACTTGTGCCAAATAGCTGCGAAACATACTCTCCATCCTCAGCTTCTATTTTCGAATTGACTGCTTCTACCCATTCCATTCAGGGATACTACTAGCAGTGCTAGTAAGCAAGTCTCTGTAATCCCGAGAAGTAGGGTTTATCCGAAAAGTTCATACCCTGCCATGAACTTGGAGATAAAGAAGCACATGAAAAGCCTATGCGGGGAGTCCAGCCTTGGAGTCCAAGCTTTTATGGTGGACGAAAGATATCTTTGCCTCCTCTTTAATAGAGAGGTGCTTCTGGCAGGTGTGTCGCTGCAAAAGATTGGAGATCGTGTTTACATAAAGAACATCGACACAACCGGATATGAAAGAGGACATACTAAAAGGTTTATAATATCGGTTCTTAAGGCTCTCTCGCCCAAGATTTCTTGCTGCTTTAGTACTCCGAAAAGGGAGTATATATTTAATGGTAGCTCTTCAAACAAGGAAAAAAGGATTCTGAGCCCAGGAAATCTGTTGGAATACTGGGTGGGGATATTCGAAAATCTCTACAGTAATGTGTATGTGTGGTCCAACCACTACGAGAACATTTCCTATCCATTTAAATCCATGGATGAAGTGGTGTGCTTTGAGGACGATCCCAAGGAGAAGTTGAAGAAGCACTTCAAAGGAGGTCTCAAGGAGATGTTTACAGCACTACTATGTAGGCCTGACTTCACCAACGGGTCATTGGTGTATGGACAGTCATGGAAGAATGGCAGGGCTGGAGAAGTAGAAGCTACAGTAGGAGATGTAGGCGAAATGGAAGCCATGCTAAGGTCATTGGACTTCTCCACCATCTCCAAAGCAAGGAAGTCTACAAAGGAGTTTATATGCAGATTTGGATTGTCGATAGAGTATTTCCAAGCCCAGAGAACTTTGGAACCCAAGAAGCACGAACATGCCTACACTGTCCTGAAACCAATAAAAAAAGTATAATTGGCATGGTTTTGAGTTGGATTTCCTGGAATGTCTCCTTGAGTAGGATGTATGGGGAAAAGGGAATCTGTCAAAATGTTTGATGTACGGAATTTGATTTGTTCAGAAAGCAGGAGGTTTGGTATATAATATCTTGGCATGGGCTTTCAGAAATGAAGATCATAGCTGCTGTGGATGAGCTTCCCATATGTGCGTCGAAGATGGAACCTGAGGAAACAATAAGAAGAAGAATCTCTTCTCTCCTGAAGAATATTTCTCATGTGGACAAAGCAAGCAAGATCCCAATTGAGTTCGGGGAGAAAGAAAGAGGAGATATACAGCTTTTTGCAAAGCCTCACTTCATGTCTCCCGACATGCTGGATGATAGCGAGATGTTTTTTGTGGGAATTCCTGGGTTCTACGATCCAGAAGCCTTCTCAAACGAAGAAGAAAGAAAGATTGAGGAGTCGATGAAATGCTATAGATGCTACCCGGTCTTTCAAAAGAAGGTGGAATACTCAAGAATGATTGAAAGGATTTTAAAGAAAAACACCTATGAGTTTGTACAAAAGAATCTCGACCATTCTCGTATGTTCGAGGAGTACAAAGAGTATAATACAAGGTATTACGAGAAGATAATGGAGGTTTATGAGGATGGAGATGTTGTGCTGGTGATGGACCATTCTTTACTTCTTCTTCCTGGGATGCTTGGGCTGGTTCCAACCGGAATGTCTTTCTGTATTCCGTTTTCGCCATTGGTCAAATGCATTCCATTCTGCGAGGAGATATTTCGGTCAATCTTCAGCTGCAAGTACATTGAGTTTGCCGATAGCTCGTCAAAAGATTCCTTTGATCTATTGGCCTCCCAAAAGATAGGATTTCCCATGGGAAATCCGGGATACGAGAATTCAAAAGCGCCTGAGACTTGTGTGGGAAAAAGAGGAATCGACAAGAATGCAATTCTTAAGGCGTCATTTGAAGTCCAGAAGCTCTCAGGGCTTGGGAATGGGGAAGTTATTCTCGTTCCATTTGACTCCTGTACACACCTTCTTGGTATTGAGGCATATCTGTCGAGATACGGCAAAGAGGTTACGATCTTGTTTCTGATAACAAAAGCTTTAGGAAAGAACTTTGATGAACAGACCGAGGTGATGAGGCTTCGGGAGTATCTTGAGATAAACTACAGGGTTCAGACCAAGATGCTTGTTCCGACAAATGATTCTGAATTTGTTTCTGCACTGAAGGCTTGTGATCTATGCCACTGCCCCGAAATGGAAGGATTCTGCTCTCTCCTTGGAATTCCTATAGTTTCAAGAAATCCATACGACTTCTTTGATGTGGCCGATGAAATCAATGAGAAGCTGTCTCGAAGAAGCGGAAGAGAGAATCCTGGACAAGTTATTGGAAAGATGGAATGGAAAAAACACTTTATGACAAACTTCCTAGATGCCTGCGGAATTGAGTATGAGGTTGATCTAGAGACTAGGGAGCCCAGCACAAGGTTTTCGCTGTCCATGGAGAAGAAAAAGTGTGAAAATGCAGATGTAAAAAGAACATTGGTCAAAAGAAGAAAGGAAGAGAAGAAGGAGACAGTCCAAATCAATCTGGATGACAAAGAAGATACAAATGTAGCAAGAATAGTAGATGATTTCAAGAAAAGCAAGACTAGAACGCTGATTATGGATTATGATGGAACATTGACAGATATTGTTGCACATCCTCCCATGGCAACACCAACACAGGAGATAAGAGACATGCTCATAAAGCTAAGCAAGATCTGTAGGGTCGTAATATCCACAGGAAGAAGTTTGGAGGACTCGGAGAAATTCTTCCCAAAGGAAATCGAAGTTTTTGCAGAGCATGGAGCGTGCCATAGAATTAACGGAGAGTGGAAAGAGGGCCCTTCATTTCCACAGAAAGACCTCACCTGGAAGATAGGGGAATTCTTCCATTTAAGGACGCCGGGATCGGAAATAGAAATGAAGAGGACAGGATATACCTTCCACTTCAGGAATGTGCCTTCTCTTGTGGGAGTGAAACAAGCCAAGGCTCTTTTCGAACTTCTTATGCGAATTTGTAAGGGAAATGTGACAGAAGGGAATTACTTGATTGAAGTCCGAAGCTGCAAAAAGTACGATGTCATAAAGAAGGTCGAAAAAGAGGCAGGGGATGGGTTTATTCTATGTGCCGGAGACGACATTGCCGATGAAGAAATGTTTGGGTTATGCAAGGGCTACACTGTTAAAATAGGCGATAAGAATACATCTGCAGCATACAGGATCAAGGATCCAAGAAGCTTCAGAGCGCTTCTCCAAAAGTTTCTGGAATAAACGATTCATTTTTTGTGTTCTCCTTTTCCCAACGGTCTCTATGCCAAGAAATCCCTGAGAATTTCTTGATGGCACTCGCTTGCCTTGAATGTCTTCCTGAATGTCCTCACCCTGCTGATCCATCCGGTCTTGGACACAAAGAGCCGCTTGCTTCCTTGGAACAGAGACGTGTATCCTCCAGATAAGTATATTACATCTCCTGGATTTAACGAACAGTTCCATATTCCAAACTCCATTGTCCCTGTCTCGTCTCCAACCAGCCACACGTCAATTTTGTCGTTGTCTTTGGTTTTGTTTGTCTCTAGATACTTGATCAGAATAAACTCCAACGAGATGTTCTTCTGGTAGTCGCTTATTTCGGCTATGCTATTCATTACCCGGGGTCCAGCCGTTCTCAAGTATACCGGTATCAACACCAATACATAAATCAAAGCTTAAATATCACTTCCTAATCTCTTTTAATTTCATGGATTTGGCCCATCTTCTTTAAACTTCATCACACTCACAAACTCATTTGCATCGTGTTCGTTCTTGAAAACAACACAATAAGGCTGCTCAGTGCACTTTCCTTCAGACATCTCTCTGACTCCAATACATACCCCCAACCTCTTCTTCGTAGGTCTGGTGTCATATGTCACAAGGAAGTCAAATGCACTCATCATCACCCCGTCTCGGATGAAAAAGCATCTCTTCTCCTTATTCTTCGTCACATATACAGACCCTGGCCCTATGTTCTCCCATTCCCCTGCAAACTTGTGTAGATTTGCCGTTGCCTTGAATACCACTCCAGGAATCTCACTCTTCATGGCTGATTGGGCCTTGGCCACAGGCTTCTTCAGAAATTCGGACTCTTTTGCCTGCTTTTTCTCTCCTCCAAGGTCTTCGAAGATGGTTCTGTTACTCTTGAGGCCTTCCAAGTTCACAGGCTTAAATATGCTGCTGGCTGCATCTTTGGCGTCACAACCATCAGAGGAGTAAACAGTTTCATGATTGCTATGGGTGCTTTCCCTGCTGTCGTCCCCAGCTCCCTTGAGGCTCATCTCTCTATGGGTCTGTCTGAAAATATTTTACAGGCTGTCTGATCGCCCGAGATAGAACATACCTGTGTCTTGCATATTTGTTTATTATTTTTACTCCTTTCCACTACTCATCATCTCTTCGATGATGTCTGGAGTGTTAATCAGCTTGACAAGAACAAGTCGAGATAGTTTGCTGTAAAACTCTAAGTCTTTTTTTGTTATGGTTGCAAATATACTAACAAAGAGATCTCCAACCAACCGGACAGGCTCCGACAATCCTTCTCTGCTTTTCTTTATTAGCTCTACGGTAACGTTGATTTCGTCGATATTGTCGGAAATGGTGTCGGTTGTTCTACATATCCATTCCAGGAACTCTTTGAGTTGATCATCACTAAAGTAATAGTTAATTAGTTTTGGTGATGGAGACACTTCGCAGATACTATTGAAAATCTCTTCCTTCTTGGACTTGCTAGTTGCTGCTATATTTAGCATCCAAATGGCAAAGACAAGCTTTGAAATCAATCCTACTCCAAGAGTTCGCATGATATCTCCTGCTCTTTTTGACAATTTAAGTGTTCTGGTGCATATTTGCCTTATAAGAAAAAGGAGCTCCCCAGGGTCCTGACCATTCTCTTTTCACTACGGCTCATAAGCGCCTCTTCTCTTCTCCAAACAAAACACAGTAAAATTGGTATACACTAAGGTCAAGAAAGCTTGTAAATTTATTTTCTAGGAAGGCGCTTGAGTATTATGTTAGCCACCGACCTGATAATCTTTAAGTCTTCAGACTCTTTCTGGGCTCCTGTCTCCAAAAACATCAACATCATCTTGATAAATTTCCTGGTCCTCTCGCTTAATTGGCTGTTGTTTTCGTACTCTTTCAGGAGCTGTAAAATATCCGAGTATGCTTCTCTTGCATTGTTAATATCCTCAAGAATTACATCGAACATTCTTTGTACATGTTTTGCATCCATGGAAAGAATACTCATTCTTCCTCCACTAGAGCTTGAGCTGTTTCCACCTCTTCTCATCGAAATCTTAAACATGCCTTCTGCCTTTGGCTCGCCAGCTCCAGGATCCTTTCTACCAAGGTATTTGTAGATGAATGTAAGTCCTGCTCCCATGATAAAAAAGAATATCACCACAATCATCCCCAGCTTCTTCAGCGACATGGAAGATCCGGATCTCCTATCAGATGACTCCATATTTCCGATCCATTTACAAGATTTTCTATACCATTCAATACCCCTATATCTCCCTTTAGACCCTTAAAGAGCTCCAATCAATAACTCCAGGCTCGGAGAGGAAGAAACGTTATTTAAACAAAAAGAAATAAATAGAGCGTTTATTAGGAAGAAACCCCCTTTAGTAAAGCAGCTTGAACAAACCCAGCTTCAGATGTCTGCTCGCAGTAGTCCTGGATTCCTGCAACACAACATCCTTTGGTCTTTACTTTTCCACTGGAGTTGGCATTCTCTACTCCAACAATCTTTCCAAGTTCAAGGCGGGTTTCAATCGAGATAATTGGAATCTCCTTTTTCTTTGCCAGAAGTGTAACAAGCTTTGCAATTCTTGGCTCGGCATCCTCTGCAAGCATCACAAAGTTCATTTTACCTGCAAGCATTTTCTTTGTTGTTTCCCGAGCCCCTCTGCTTAGCTTACAATATGTCCTAGACACCTTGCACACCTTCGAAAGTGCATCCTGGAGGGTCATCTCCGGCTCCATCATCGGTTCTTGCATTTCGCTCATTGGAGGGTAAATTTTTTCTTTCGTTAACATTCCTACAAACCAAAGATGCCGAGGCCATAGAAACACCATAGCACCCTGTTGTTGCGGGACTTTGCTCTAAAAGTCTTCATATTACTTTTCCAGAAAACATTCTGGAATGCATTTTATTGGTAAACAAAACAACCCCAAGATGCCAATTGTTGTACGCGACTGCAGTGGGATGAGCACCGGCGAGATTAGTGCAAAGGTAAGAGAGATAGGAAAGCCGGTTCTTCTGAAATTCTCTTCAGAGGGATGTGCTCCGTGCGAAGACCTAAAGGAGAAGCTTGGGCAGTACCAAACAGACCTGGAGGTCAATGTTTTGGAACTTCGAAGAACAAGAACATCCTCCTACGCGGATCTCTGGGACAAGTTTGACATCACAGCATTTCCAACAATTGTGCTTGTAGATAAAGATTTGGAGGAGATAAGGAGCACCGATGAAATAAACGGCAAAACTCTAAGCAGGATCATTGGCTCAAACATCAAGAAATTTGAAGAGCTCATCAATGGACACAGGAATTTGTTTAAGCAGGGCTGTTCTCAATAAACTTTTATAGTCCCTTCCATTCTGGTCTGCTGTGATATTTCCTGATGTTCTCTTTTACATTCTCTATATATCTTTGTGGGTCTTTTTTGAAACATGCACTAGCATCTGTGTTTGCAGGGCTGCGTGTGTTAGGACTTCCAAGCAGCTGCTGAATTCCGCACAAGACATTCATCACATTCAAACTGGGCTTCCATCTGTCTCCAATAATATCGAGGCATACCTGGTTTGTAGGATATACATTCGGATGGTACACAGGATGCTTGAACATAACCTGTGGAGGGCTGAATGGATAGTCATCTGGGAAGTCCACGTAAAGTGTGTAATAAGATCCTTCGTATACACTGTCTTGGGGCCCAGGAATTCCACATTCCCATCTTGTTATACCTCTTCTCGGCTTCTTAGGTACCGGAACTGCATAAAACTTGTACTTTCTGTTTTTAGTTAAGTTCTCCTGCTCTGCTAAAAGCCTTTCCAGATTTGCCATTAAAGGGATGTGCCAGAGGCCAAAAGAAACTACAGCCAAATGACCAGAAAAGGCCTCGTTTTGCAGCCCTAATGGAAAGAGAAGCGTTTACCGAGTCTGACGAGGAAAACATCCAAGTGATTCTAAACCCATATCCTTTGGCTACCGAAAACGCCCTAAACGGAATAGACGCATCCAGTGATCCAGAAGAAAGAAATAAGTTTGTCCAGGATCTCTCCATCATTCTGTCAAACTATGCTGCTGTTTTGAATCCAAAGGTCCAGGAAAAGTTCCCAGCACTCGTCCGCCTACTGAAGAGCAAGGACATATACAATTCCAGTGCCCTGATGCTGTCGGATGCATGTCGGCATATAGTCGGCATCCAAAATGCATTCAAAGCCCTTGGTGTCTTCGAGAATCTGGATTTCACCCCAGACCATTACAAGGCATCTGTATCTCTGGTATACTCCCTGTGCATGGAGAACAAGACCAATACAACGTACTTCATCGAAAAATACTATAATGAGGAGCGGGATAAAGACAATCCTCTTTTACAAAGCATCAGAAACCAGTCGTTTTGAGCCCATCTCTTAAACACCTACAATAAAAGCAAATTTCCTTTATTATTTCCAATTGATTTTGAACTCAAGGATACTTTCAAGCTCCTGTGCAATCTTTTCATTGTAGACCGCTTCACCTCTTTCCCAACTATCGATCACAGATACATTTTTTTTCATCTTTTGAGCCAGATCTTTTCTTGACATTCCCTTCCGAGTCCTTGCATTTGCTATGGAATCCCCAGCCTCCTTGCTCACCATCTTAAGTTCGGAGTCTTCTAAGGCCGCTGTCTTCGGCTTGTTTTGGTCTTCGGGCTTCTTCTTCGTTAGAATTATCGGCTTGTTGTTTCTCATAAGGGATATCTTTACACTTCTAAAATATTGCCGTTTAATGATATGAAAAACCTGCTCCTGGGAATCAGACCTCAATCCCAATTTCTTCATATACCTCGGACTTCTTCATATCCATCCCCTCGGAAAGCCTTTCAACAACTTCATTGAATATCCTTCTGATCTTCTTGAGCCCGGACTGTGCTTTTTCATAACTCTTTCGGGCGCTTTCCATATCTTTCTTGGATACCTTCCTCTCTCCGTTTCTGAAGTTCTCAAGTCTTTCAGAGTTGTCTCCAACTGCCCTATCCAGAAGCCCGATACTTTCCTCCAGCTGTTCAATGGACAGCATCTTATCAAGCATCCGGATCTCCATATTGATCGCATTGGTTTCGTCTTCAAGCAACTTTTTTTTCTCTTCATATTCTTGGAGCTCGGCACTTAATTTAACATCCTCTTCATTCTGAAATAGATCTTGGTTGACAAGATATATTTTTGACTTTCCATAAGTCTTTGTTACCAGTCTTCCCTCCTGCTCCAGATCGTCTAGGATTTCCTGTATTCCTGTTCCTCCTATCTCTCCCTTGAAGTATGCCACCACCTCAGACTTGGATGTGGGTCTGTTACACTTGTACATCATTTGAAATACTCTTTCCCCATCATCCTCATAATTTTCCTTCATTATAGGGTGATTTCAACCTATCAAATCTATTCTATGTTTGGAAATCTGTCAAGCATAAATCTCCAGGTTCCGAAAGCCCTAGAATGATCTGCAAAACTCAGAAGCTTAACAACGGAAACGAGATGCCCACTGTGGGTCTTGGAACATGGGGGCTGGAGGACGAGGAAGTTCTTGAATGCTCAATAAGAAACGCGCTCGATATGGGATATAGGCACATAGACACTGCATTTATATACGGTAATGAAAAGATTATAGGAAACATTCTAAGGAAACTGTTTAAAGAAGGTGTAGTGCAAAGAAAAGATCTGTTCATAACCTCGAAGCTTTGGAATACTTTCCACGGATGCCCTGAGGATGCGTTGAGAAATACATTGAATGACCTTCAGACAGACTACGTGGACTTGTATCTTATCCATTGGCCTGTAGCACTCGATCCGGCACCCGACGGTACTGTAGAGTCTTTCGGAAAAAAATACAGTGTTGGGAAGTTTAACCCGGTCTCTCTGTGGAAGAAGATGGAGAAACTTGTTGACCTTGGCCTAGCAAAGTCGATTGGGATATCGAATTTCGGCAAAGACAACACAGAGAAGATTCTCCAGGAATGCAGAATCCTCCCGGCAGTGGCTCAAATTGAACTACATCCATACTTGAACCAGAAGGAACTTGTGGAATTCATGAAGTCCAAGAATATCCAAGTTGTAAGCTATTCGTCCCTTGGATCGGCATCGGACTCACCCCTGAAGGTTCGAGATGACGAGACCATCAAGAGCATAGCCAGGAAATACGAATGCACTCCGTCCCAAGTAATACTCAGTTACATTACTTCCCAGGGGATTTGTGTGATTCCAAGGAGTAAGTCTAAGGAACATCTGAAAGAAAACATCGACCTGAAAGAGTTGTCGAAGGAAGATATCTCTGCCATTGATGCCCTCGACAGAGGACACAGGTATATCGATCCTACCAGATTTGGGCCTGACAGATTCCTATAAAGGATCTGATTTGATTTTCTTGATATTTTGCAATGAAGCCCAATGGACTGGGGGAATCTCAAGGACATGAAGAGAGAAACAATTTATCTAATAGTGGGAGATGACATTGCTTATCTCGACAAAGAGAGTGTACAAAAGAAAAGAGTCCATTCAGTCGACTACTTCACAGTAGGAGGAGCGTGTGTGATAAAGGGAAGAACTAAGTATTTATGCTCTTGTGGTTATGAGATATGCTGGCATTCCATAAGGGTTTCTACTTTCGTTGAGACAACGGCAGAGGAGTGGAGGGACAGATCTCCAGGCTAATGCTAAAGATGCTTAAGACTTATCAACTTCGGTGAGCTACCAGATATACAGATGCACAAGTATGACCCACTTGTAGAAAATAAAAGTTTGAAGACACTTCCGTCCACCTTGTATCTGTAAACTTCTCTGCATCTGGAATCACTAAGTATTACCTCTCCGTCCAAAGAGCCACTTGCAATCAGATATGAGGAGCAGTCAACTGCTAAAACTTTGTCTTTGTGTTCTAACCTGCAGACAGGTGTTGACTTCTCAATGTCCCACAACTTGACAAGCCTATCAGATCCACATGTCACAATCTTGTCATTTGTCCATTTATGGTCATTGACACCACCCTCGTGGGCATTTATCTTACTTCCCTCCATAGACCCGACATCCCACACCCCAAAGGTACCGTCATGGGATGATGTTGATAGCATCGACTCATTATACTCCATTCCACTGATTTGGCCTTTGTGGGTGCCAATTCGAGACACCTTCGACTCGCTAACATCCACAAAAGAAACAGAAAAGTCACTTAGGCTGCATCCAACTTCATTTTCCCCCATCCATACAACATCCTCTACCTCACATTCTGAGACATTCACCTCTGTAATTCCATTGTTCATCATAACAATGCGTCCATCTCTTCCAGAAGAAAGAATTCCTCTTCCTCGTTGCCTTACTCTTGTGACGCTCTTGCTATGGCACGCATAGCTTCTTGTCCTTCCGCTTGACACATTAACAGTTATTACTTCTCCACCTTCGTTCCCAACAACTAGCTCATCGTCGTTCCAGGATAGCGATGTCAGATTCTTCATCTCTCTTTTCCATCGAAGACCTTCACTCCCAATCCCAAGAACTTCCCCAGCTGCAGTGTAAATCCCCAGGGAGTCTCTATTCCAGCAGGAAAGGAGCCCAACCCCCATCCTGTCAAGACTTATTTCTTCGACATCAACCGACATGGTTCCCTTTTCTTCAGAGATATGATCTTCTCTGGAACTTGGAGGTTCTTTCTTCAGAAAGCCACATACATGCTCCTCCGATAGACAGAATCTGGTTTCACAGGCAACCACTGAATTTCCTTGAAGATGCTTAGTTCCATACAGATACTGCAGTCCTTTTCCAACAAGAGATATCAGACTATGGGGTAAAGGTTTGTCGCTGGGGGCTGCCTCGTTCTTAAATGTGAAAAGAGTGTATATGTATCCTTCATCCTCAAGATACTTGTAAACTAGCTGGTTTATCTCGTCCCTCGACATTTCGATCATTGTTCTTAAACTTCTATGGGCTGGCATCAAGTGTTATCATTTAAGCGTTGTAATGGACTCAAATGGTTACCCCGGAGAATGCTGATAGGCAAGTTGGAGGAGTTTCCATCGCTCAAAAACCCTTCTGGACAGGAAGGAAATCCACTCAGACGCAAGAAGAGGAAGCTTATTCTGTATTCCCTGTACATCTTCTCTGTAATTGCAATGTGCCGTCTGACCAAGACATTCTATTGGCTTTACACTTTAGACCTTAGTAAGTTGCAACTCAACAAAGTGGTTTATGACACAAAGACATGGAAGAAAATAGAGGTGGGAATTTCGCTTGAGAACTCGGAGTCCCCGATTCATGTGAAGTTTACAGATGTATATGCCAATCTATTCAGTATATCACCAGATGGAAGCGAGAATCCTTTACTTTCACTGAGGATTCCAATGGCAAACATTGCAAAGCACAAGAATATCCTGTTTAATGGAGACATATACATAGAAAACTTCAATAGGAGGAATGTGATTGAATCAAGATTTTCGGTTCACTTTGGAATCAGAATGGATGCACGGATGTACCCCCGGTTGTGCTTTATAAGATTTCCTTTTCGTAACTCGCAATCCTTCTCCCTGGGGAGCTCTGTCTCAAGTCCTGGGAAAGAGGTTGTGCTTAAACAGGTGTATGCAGAATCGAGAGATGGAATGCTTCTGCTAGAGTGTGAGATAGACAACAAAAAATTCAATGTCCCGAAGTTTGTTGCGATCCGGAGCCGTGGGGTTGTGATTAACTTTGGAGGGAAGGGCAACCCAAGGATTGTAAACGTCGGACCTGTGGAGGTGGATGGATCCATATTCCTGACTCCCTTGATTATAAGGATCAGCATCACCCCTGAATGGGGAGAAGAGCTTAAGGAAAATCTCATCAAGGGACTTAATGGAGAAGAGGTAAGCATCAAGGTGAAGGGCTTCTACTTTAAGGGAGACGACGAAAACCCGTCGGAAAAATGGATTGGCCTCGGACTTAGTATTGGGTTCAATACCAGAAGCTTTCGAAGCCATGACATAGCGTTTAAGAACAGGAAGAAGAAATGCCCTATTCTTAAGAAGCCATTGGTAATTCTAAAGAACGGCATATTGGAAGACCTTCCAGGGTTCCGTGCATTTATTCGAAAGGAAATCTTTCCGTTCATCGAGAGCCACAGCATCCTAGTGATGCGCTCGAACATGTTCTTCGGGGACATCTATTTCAACAAATTCCTGATTGGAAGGATCAAAATCTTCATTGATAACGGAGACGAGTATTTTGTGGTGACATGCATGCTTTCTGAATTTGATTCTGAGGAGCTTCTGAAGGCCTTCAGATCGTCGAATGAAAAGGAAGTGAAGATTGTCTTTGGTTCTTCCAACGGCCTGATGGTTCTTGTAAATGACATTGAGCTTGTGTGGAATCTATCTAAAGGACTGTTGTATCTTTTTTACAAGAACCACGAGTACAACATTTTGTCCTCCCAAAAGGATTTGAATGTAATTGATGTCTTACATACTGTTTCAAGTGGTTTATCATCCCTCCGGATCGATACCCTGGCCAGGTTTTCTCCAGGGAGGAAGAGCTCCTTTACAACCTTCCAACTGAAGCTTGTTGGATTCGACTTTTCCTTTTCCAATGCGGGAATAAATGCGAAATTCTCTGTGGAGGACACCAACATAATATACCAGAACAGTGAAGAGCCGTTGAACAGAAGGATCTTTGGGGAGTTTTTGATGCATACAAACATCAGCGACTCACTGAAAAGCATACTTGAGAAGTTAGAACACAACGGAGACTCTTCGGAGAAGGAAGAGAAGGAGGATGGCAGAAGACTCCTCCTCAAATACAACAAGGACAAGCCTTGCAAAATAAGAAAGCATTTTTTCTCTGTGCATCTCCTGGAGGATGAAACACCCCAGTACTCTGGAGTAGTCATACGAAATGTTATTAGAATACCATGCGACACAAGGTTCAATCTGACAGCCTACACAAAGAACCTAAACCTGAAGAGGGCCAAGCCAGTTGTTGTAAACTTTGGGTATACCAAGATCTGCTATTTGTTGATGAAAGGTGGATCACGGATAGAGCTTGGGAATGGGATAGACTTTTCGGTGTCTTTTTCGAACCTACATGACCTCGTAGCGTTAGGAGCGAATAATGTAGCTGTTGTTTGTGATGAGGGGGATTATGTAGCAAGAGCAATCAAGGACATACTTGCTTGGATCACAAGAAGAGACGATGAGGATGGTGTTAAAAAGCAGATATGTCCTAAAGACATGGTGTTTAAGTCTAAGTTAAAGAGGTTGAAGGACTGGGCTCTGAGCACCGGGCGTGTATATGAAGGAATCACAGAGATATCCATTCCCATTGAGATGTTCAATTCTACAAACATTGAATTCGATATTCCAAACGTTGGATTTATGGTCTTGGAAGAGGAGAACAAGAGCACACCCTATAGGGGGTTTGGGTCCATAGAAATCTTGCCCAGCATCCAATACATGTTTGAGGGCCATATATACAAATCTTTTGGAGTGCTATACAGATTTTCCGAGATTTCCTCAAACAATACTTTGTTAAACATGCATCTTATTGTCGAGGATAAGATATACGAATCGGAGATAATAAATTACGACTCATACAGAAGAGTGATGGGGGATGTAAGGGATGAGATGTTCAAAAAGGATGACAAGAAGGAAAAGAAGGGAATGTCTGTTGAGATCTCCAGCTCAACCAACTTTAGGATACAGAGGATTGGGAAGACTATCTCTTCCGAGGGAGACACCTGGTTTGTGAAGATTGTTAACAATAATCTGAGAGACTTCTTGTTTTTGGGGATTCCTAATCTTCTTTTGAAGTCTTTCTATGGGGTTATACCGTCAGGAATAAGGTTTGAGATTGACATGGACAAAAATGCCATGGGGCTTTACATAGGGTCACGAGAAACAAATCCTTGGGAAATCCAAGGAGAGAGGAAGGAAGACGGATTCTATGACATTCTCGACGTTAGACTCTCCAGAATCTTGTTCTCCGACATGATCAAATACAATTTCGAGGTCGTGGAGAAGTATTCTAATGGGAAGAAAATCACAATAGTGAAAAGTCCATACCACAACTCTTTCGAAGATACATCAGAGTATAAGGATTGGAACCTCAGCAGCAAGTTTGAATTAGAAGGAACTATCCCAAACCAGGGGGGCGTATGGATTACCAAGTTAAAGTTCAGTATACCAATTGCATTTGCTTTTGCAAGTCTCTTCCCCGGAAATGGTCCCTATTCTCCCAAGATGAATGCCTTAGGAATGTACCTGGAGTTTTTCCTTCCGTTTGACCTCTTTATTAAATCTTCGGAGCTCCCGGCCGAGATTGTGCTTGTTTCAAAATCCAATGACAGGGAGCTCTGTAGACTTGGGTTTGGGATGGCAGCAAAGAGGCCAAACGTGTTTTTTATGAGTATCTCTGTCCCGCCAAAGTCGTACATACTAAGTCTTAAAAATGTTTTAGAGCGCTATAGAATTAGGAGGAAGTATAAGAATGACATCAACCTTCCTAAGATCCAGCAGGATGTATCGATATCAGTCTCTGTTAATGGAGTTGAGGTCTTCAAGGTCCTCAATAGAATATTAATAGATGCTTATGAATTTAGCGGTTTCATACACACATTGGCTTTCCTCGAAAAACGCCTGGTAAAGCTCACAGGCTTCATGGCAAAGAGGATTCAAGTAGGGCTTCAAGAAAAGAAAAAGAAACAACCTCCAGCATTGGAGGGCCATTAGTAAATATATATCTTAAATGGACGTGCTTCTTCTGCATAGGCTTTTCCGAGAAACCTCAAAACAAAATCCCTGCCCATCGATACCAAATGAAATCAAATGTGATTTTCAATGTTCCAAACTCTGTTGGATATCTCAGAATTATTCTCCTAGTCCTGTCTGTCTTTGCACCTGGCAGAGGATTTGTTGTCTTGTATAGTCTTTCGTCCCTCCTTGACATCTTTGATGGGCACCTTGCAAGAATGTTTGGCCAATGCACATTGCTAGGATCATGCCTAGACATGATAACCGATCGGACCTCTACCGTCGTGATCTCCCTTCACATAATCCACAAGAGGCCTGAATTCCTCCAGCTCCTAGTTTTGTACATAGTACTCGATCTTGTTTCTCATTTCATATACTTCCACATGTCGGCGCTGTCTGGGAAACACCACAAAGGAACAGACAATAAAATCCTGAGGACCTACTACGACAGGCGGGTCCTGGGGCCTATATGTCTACTGAGCGAGGTGTTCTTTATGTATGTCTACTGCTTCTCCAACAGAGGAATCCTTTTCTATACTCTCGCAGGAATTGTTGCAACCAAAACAATATTCCATCTTGCCCAGCTTTTTGAAGCAATTTCAGCCATAAGCAACATTCATTCCAATGGGAAGTGATGCCAAAGAAATCGATTAAACTTCTCATCAACAAGACACTTGCAGAGATGAGAAAATATTTTATTGAAGCCTATAACTAGTCTTCGGACTCCATTTCCAATGCTATTTCCCTGGCCTGAGGGTCTGAGCTCCTGAGCTTCTCATCTTCTTCCCTAGCTATTTTAATAACCTCCTTGGAATATTCTTCAGGGTTGTCCCTGTGCATGACAGAAGCATCTACATTTGCTGGAGACGATGTGTTGGGGGCATTGAGGATCACAATCACAGAAAGAAGAATCGTTCTGATGTTTTGGACAGGTGCCCATTTGTCTTTCGAGTCTCCATACCCGGTTGGATCGAGAATGTCTTCTTCGAGAATTGATATGCACATTCTTCCATCCTCATAGATGTTTGGATGAAACATCTTCGAAACAAACTTAAGCGTTGGAGGCTGAAGGGGATAGCAGTCTGGAAATTCCATGACAGCCTTCAGTATCCTCCCTGCATATAAGGAATCTCCACCGAGGGTGAAGTAGATATCCCAAACCTTGTAGTTTCTGTTTTCCCTAGGCCCTCTAGGACATGCTCTGAAGAGCTTTCTTTCATCTCCTGTAGAGTCTTTTAGCATATCCTCTTCCTTCGATAGCCTTCTGCGGGCCCCAGATGACAACATTTGCAGGGGTTGTGTATTTATTTTTATATCCTCTAGCCTGGGCATACAGATTCCTTAAGACCTGTTATTATCTGCCACAAAATACAGGATCTGTGCACTGACTAGCTTGTAGAAGGGATGTCCAGGAGTAAAGTCACAGAAAAGCGAAATCCCTGAACAAATCCACTCTGTAGAGGAAAACGACAGTGAATATGCCACAAAGGATATCCAATACGATTTTTCGACGGGAACCAGCGGCGAGCAGCATATGAGGGCCTTTGTGAAGCACGGCAGCTTTCCCATAAGCAACGGCGTCCGGAAGTCGATTCGAAATTCTGGAAGCACCATCTTCCTGCATCTCACAATTGCCCTGTATTCGTTAGCCCTGTCTGTAAATGAGGCTTCTCTTAAGAGCCTTGCAACCTTCTTGTATGCTTGGCCGTAGTCTTCGCTTTCTATTGGAGGAGGAGACAGATGGTATATATTGAAAAAATGGAAGACTGCAAGGCACATGCTCACTGTGCGATTGTTTAGTGAGTACAGCGAAAGCAACATTCCCATGGATTCCATAATCCCAGCTATTTCTAGGTTTCCCCTGTGGAACTTGTCTATGCAAAGATTGCTTACAGAAACATATGTTGCAGCTACTGTAAATCCATAGCACAGGAAGTAGATGTTTGGAAACAGCAGAGAAAGAATAAACAAGGAGTTCGATATGTACATCTTTCTTTTTGTGCCTGGGACAAGAAGTGCAACAAGAGAGGAAGGAATGGACAAAGCAAATAGATATGGGCCTGGAAAATGGCTTGCTGCCAGAAAAAGAGGTATAGCATAAAGCACAGCCTGCCTTCTTAGACTTCCTGGATTTTCCATCGGATAT
Organism: Encephalitozoon intestinalis ATCC 50506; assembly: GCF_000146465.1. Taxonomy (NCBI): domain Eukaryota; kingdom Fungi; phylum Microsporidia; family Unikaryonidae; genus Encephalitozoon; species Encephalitozoon intestinalis. Next base: position 93,962 of record NC_014415.1, read on the forward strand.
TTGTTTATCTCACTAGCAGGGAAAACAAAAAGACTTCATTCTGGGGCTTTAATAGGTATATGTAGATGCGATACATCACTCGGCGTTTTCTTCATAAAGAATCCCAAGCACATCATTCTTAAGGTCTTCGTCGAGCCCTTTCCTCTCAAGAAAATATTTCTCGATGGTAAATAGCTTTTTAAAGTAGAAGTCTCTTTCCTTTTCAAAGGTCATCAGTAAGGACTTAACTTCATCGTCATCAAATCCTCTAGGTACAGATCGGGAGGCCAATGCTTGCTCCATCATATTTTGTTCATCTTCCATCTGCTTGACCTGATCCCTCATTTCTGCAATTGTGTCTTCGAGCTCTTTAATTCTATTCTCCTTCAGGGCCATAACCTCTGTAATGTTCCGGCATTTGGAACAGTGAACTGCAGTGGAGGGAAGGGGGGATGGAGCCTTTGAACTTCTACTGCTGATGCCTTCTCTGGGATGTCTCTCTCCCATATTCTTGAAGTAGTACTTTGCCAGCCATTGTGCAACCTCTAGGTTATCCTGCATTTTACATTTGACTAGTCTGTCAATAGGGAAATAGAGCTTAATGTTTCTTAATCCAAAAAATTCTTGGCATATCTTCATGTTTCTCAAGTAGTCGTGTTCTCCAATGGGATTTCTAACAAAATTCGATGGAAAGTCCTTGTGTATTATAGATAAAATCCTACAAATCACCACTCCTCTTCCAAGCTCCTCGATGGCGGAAATCTCGATGCCTAGAGACCTTATCCACTCAATCAGCTCTCTACGACTTTTCTGTGTCATGCCCGGAGGGCCCTCCCTTCACCTAATTGATATGTACTTTGAATCCCTAATCCAATGGTGAATATACAGAAGAAGCTCGAAAAGATTCAGCAGGAGCAGCCGACCATCCACGAGGTAAATAAGGACAGGCTGAGCGAAATACTATCTGTGGTTCAGGCAAAAAAGTACCAGGACCCCTCCACATACTATCCCCAGTCTCCTCTTTCGAGAATGCTTCCAAATTGCTATCCAAAAGCACCGAATGAGGGAATCTTCAAAGTTAATATAGAGGATATGAAAATGGACAACCTCCACGAAGAGACACTTTTCTATATTTTCTATACATTTCCGGGCGACAAGTTGCAGACCAAGGCATATGATAACATCCTCAAGAGAAAATACATCTTCTGCAGGATGTACAAATGTTTTGTTACATTCAACTCTCCAGCAATCGCCGACCATGTCAAGAGACTCATTGTGATGTTCGACCCGTTCAGCTGGTCGAAGGTGTCGATAGAAGTTGTTTTTGATGAAAAATTCATCAGGTCTCTTGAAAGATAAAATACATGATCCATACAAATAAACTTCCCCACTTCATTTATTTTATAACATTCACGACTTCCCACGCTCCACAGACGGCTCAAGTATACTTTGAAAAGATGGCTCGTTGTTTCGGAGATACCCGTAGAAGCTACAGAGATGCCCTTCAACAATCCTTCTCTTCTGTGAAGCTAAGCTCTTGTCCTTCATCGTGTCTGTAAATCTGTCCCTAATGTAGACCACCAGTGTTCTTTTTATTTCTGCATTTACATCTTCAGGAAATCGCAGCTCCCTGACTCTTGAAAACAACTTAAGGAGATCGACTCCGAAATCTCCACTCTTGGTAACTGTTCCAAAGAGCTTGTCGATCTCTTTTTCCCTCTGTTTTATCACTTCCTCCATAAATCTCTTGTTTCCCTTGTCTATCTCCGACATACAGTTGAACTCCACATTTCTATAGAAGTCGTTCTTTTCAATGGCATGTCTTAAAACATCTCTGGCAGCTGACTGTCCATCTAAAAATAGGTCCATGTTGTCCTTTCCTTCGTCGAGAAGTTTGCATAGATACTGGTCTATCTTCTTTGCGAGAAGCTCATCAAGTTCATTTGAAAACTGGAATATGTTAGACACAAAGTCATTACACTCGTCAATAAAGCCTGTCATCGAAAGCTTCAGTTGGTCCACCCCGTTGCTTTCAAGATCCACATCCTTAGGCCCTTGCGTTTCAAAGTAGCCAATCGCCACAGAGCTTATGATTCTATCTACATTCTCGTAGTCGATTCCAAGATGGACTGTAAGCTTTCGGAGAGTAATTAGCATTTTCCTTACTTGAGAAAAGTTTTGGCTTTCATGAAGCACTTTGCTTTTTGACAGAATCCCAATTACAAGCTGGTTGTGCATCTTAAAGTCTGAATCCAGAGCTGAAAGATAGTGGCTCCACAGAATAAACCCTGCTGCATCGGAAATCATCAGGGGACTGTTCACTTCTCCAATCCTCTCTCCAAACACTTTTCTCTTCTCATTGACTCTCTCTACCACCTTCGACCCAATTCCTAGCCTTTTCGACTCGTGAAGAATGCATAGAAAACTCTTGGATATAAACTGATGTCTTAAAGAGCCAAGAGGGTCAAATATGTAGGACTTTTCCTTATCCTTCCAGAACATTTCGTTTATTTCCATTCCCACCTGTCGGATATTGTTGGAAGCACTCTTCATCCATAGGTCAATGTCCTTTATCATCAAGTCTGCAAGTAACTTTCTCGACCTGATGCATATCTGGTTTACATTCACAAAGAACCTGTATTTCTCGAACATACATAGTTTCTTTTCCATTTCTAGCACGTTCTTTGCCATCTTGTAGTAGTATAGCGGATCCTCCCGGTCCTCCTTGTCTGTTTTCTCGTATTCAAATGCAATATTGATGAAGCCGAGAATCTCCTTCATCTCAGATACAACCAGGTTGAGACGGGACTCCACTATGGAGTTCTCCTCAATATCATGGAGAATATTTGCGTGCTGTATAACAGCATCAGAAACAGAGCAAAGCAGTTCATTATTTATGTTTACAATTTCTGGCAGCTTTTGCTTGACCTTCTCCAAGTCACTGCATTTGTTAATTATGTTCATGTAGTCCCGAGAAATGCTCTTCATCATCTCTTTTTCCTTTTTCTCAATCTCTTTGGAAAGCTCTACCAGTAACTCTTCTTTCTTGTCAGACTTTAGCATCTCTTTGAACCTCTCTTCTTCGTCGGGACTAAAGTTCATAAGGGATCGAAGATCAAGACCTAAGGCTTTGGATTCAATTTCCTATTCTTTTTGTTACCTTTGCCGGACGAATTGGATCTTAGTGTCTTTTTCTCGATATAGGCCATTTCATCTCCCCCACTAAAGCTCTTCAGTCTTGCTGTGCTATATATAGTCCCTTCCTCGTCTCCACTCTCCTCACTCTCCAATTCCTTTTCAGATGCGAGAAGCACTCCAGCCAGCAACTCCCTCTGCTGTCCTTTTGTTCTGTACACACAGTGTTCATTTTCGTGAGCTTCCGGTATGTCTGTAAGTATCGTAAACGTGTAGCCCTGGTCTATCAGAAACTGTTGTCTCTTGTTCGAATAGAACATCTCATCCGTGTCCTTACTCACCAAAGAGTAGAAATAGACCTTAAAGTCTGGGTCGTTTCTCCTCTTGGCCCGGAGGATTCTTCCAAGTCTTTGCGCTTCTTGCCTACGGCTTCCAAAATGGCTGCTTATTTGGATCAAACATGTAGCTTCTGGAAGATCGATAGATGTGTCTCCAACCTTGCTCAGAAATATCGTGTTGATAACCGGGTTTGTCTGAAATTGCTTGAGAATTCTCATCCTCTCTGTTTGCCCTGTAGGCCCATAAATAAACGGCTTCCCAAGCTTTAGGGCATACGCTTTCAGTGCATACACACTGTCTGAAAATACAATGATCTTGTCTCCTCTACTTTCGTGTTTGTTGATCAGATATTCACACATTTGAAACTTCGTCGGGTTCATTATCGAAAGAAGCCTTCTTCTCCGCGTCGGCTGCGAAAGATATTCTCTATAGAAATCTCCAGTCATTCTGCACCATACCTCCACACACGACACCCTGGCTATATGCCCTTTGGCACTAAGGTCTTGCCAGTCTGCCTCATAAAGCTTAGGTCCAATCAAGAAGTTAAGATCTTCAATCTTGTCGTCTTCCCGGACAAGGGTTGCAGTAAGCCCAAGCTTGCAGTGATGCCCCACCAGTGACAATACTCTTCTGAACATCATTGCAGGAACAACATGAACCTCATCCAGCACAAGCAATCCCCATTCCGTCTTCCGTATAAGGTCCATGATCTTCTGGGCTTCATACGATCGCTTTCCCGTGTATGCAAGCATCGTGTATGTTGTAACAACTATTCCACAATCGTCCTTCGGCCACTCCTTGTGATCGGAAGTAAACCTGCCCACATTCTCGGGGGATATGTTGGTGAATTGCAATGTCTGCTGCTTCCACTGCTCAACAGACACAGCAGATGTACACAGCACAAGACAGCTCTTCTTGATAGTGCTTATTGCCGTAATTCCCACAATTGTCTTTCCCGACCCACAAGGAAGTACAATTATTCCCGACCTTGCCCGTCCATTCCCAAACATCTTGTTGAGACATATTTCTTGATAGGATCTAATAATCGTCGTGGGCTTGAGATCTATCTGAAGGCTTCGAAGTGTCTTGTCGTTTCGGAAATCGTACTCTTCAATTAGTGGATAGTCAACTTCAATGCACCTTTTCTTAACCAGCTCAACATCTTCTACTTCAATCGATAGTCCGCTTCCCTCTTTGGGCTTACAAACCGTGTGCGATCGTATCACAGTGTCTTCAGACAGCATTTTGTACACAGACTCATTAGCCGCCTCCAGGAAAAAGCTGTTTTCCTTCAGAATAAGCTTTACTTTCCCATAGCTTAGTGTGCATTCCGTGATAAACACCTTAACAGATCTCGGAAGATAGTTCTTTGAAAACCGGTCCAATGTCTTGATGATGTCGTCTGTCGTCAGTCCAACACTTACTGCAGCATATAACGAATACGCCGTAATCTGAAATTCATGTATCTTCAGTGGCCTGCTCACGGGCTCTGCAATGGCTATTAGGAAGTCACAGGCTTGCCGGGAAGACTCTCTGAACATCTCCAGTATGATTAGTCCATCGTAATTCACCCACATCGGAAAGCCGTCGTTGTCCTCCTTGAGAACAAGCTCTTCATATGGGAACTGATGCTTTGTTGCTTTCTTGGGAATCACAAGCTCATTCATGTTTGGGATGCTATTCCCACAGATTTATCTAATCCACTTACATCGAAACAGTCCCCACCCCATGTTCGTCCAAGACCATACATACTACACAGATGCATTTCTGGACGCATGTCTTCTGAACTTCGAAAGAATCGAGCTGACCGCCAAGCCGTTCACAAACATAAAGGACGAGGACTTGGAGGAATCCCCAGTTCCTCTCAACAAAGATCATCCCTTCCCAATAGACTTCGAGCTTACCCCGCGGAATGCCTAACTAGAAGAAAACAAATAATTAAATGAATGTTTATTCTGATTGAAGGAGGGAATGGTATTCTTACAATCTGTACGGATGCTTATACATGGTAACGCCATAACCAAACCTCAATGCATCGCCCTTTACCCCATTATCTATGGTCCATTGAATTCTGGATATAGGCGTTATTACTTTTTTTCATCGTAACATGAATCGCTTGTCAATTCGCTGGTCTCTTCCTTTTCATCGTCGTCGGCTTTCATGCCTTTTTTCCTTCTGTAGTCCTTGCAGTAATTGATGCATTCTTCCTTCATGCTTGGAGAATCATATCTATCCATGTCTGCACACATCTCCTTTGTGCACGACATCTCTGCCATTTCCGACGAATGAGGCCCAGAACCTTGGTTGTCTTCCCCTCCCTTCCATTCACTTGAGGCATCCTCCTTGTATCTTCTGGATCTTCCTCTCCTTCTTCCTCGCCTTGGCCGGCGCTGCTTGTCCCAGCTCTCTGAAGGACCTTTATTATAAGGTCCACTGGGATTTCCTTGCATCTCCTCAGACTCTTCGCCTCCCTGGCGAGAAGACTTCTCCTGCCGGTCTAGGATGTTGGTTATGGCTTCGTATTTGCTCTGTTCTATGGGATATATTAGCACCCCAGGCGGAATTCCCTTTCCGGCTCCAAGAGAAGATATACCATTCTCTTCATTACAACCTTCTTCCCCCCTAGCACATGAGGTCAGGCTTCCAAGCTTGTTTCCTATCTTCTTCAAGCTTCCCTTAAGAGAGTTTAGCAAGGAATCCTTCAATTGGTCCATATTGAGGTTCTTCAAGATCTCATTTGCAATCTTGTCCTGGCATTTTTTGTCTTTACAACTCTTTTCACCATCTTCTTCGTTACAGGAGGCGTTCCCTCCGTTGAGCACATCAAGACATTTCTGATCAATACAGCATTCCTTGGCATTTTCCCCAAGTGTTTTCCTGCAATTCTCTAATATGTTCTTGAACTTCTCGAGCTGTTCAGACAAACACTTCTTAAGCTGTTCTTTTTTCTCAGACATATCACAGACATTTGCGTACTGAATGTTTCCCGGAGGCTGAAGAGCTAAGGGAGATATCCCCATCTGCTGCCCAACCCCTCCATCAGGCGCAAACGATAGCAGTTGCCCTGGCTTACTTGAAGGAGCACTGATCGTCTGAACCTGAGGCATGGGGCCTACAAATCCCTGATCAAAAAGAGGTGAGTTCGATGGAAGAATCGAATATAACGGGCTTCCTGCATCTGCCGTCTCCACATATTTCCAAAGCGTTACCACCAAACTCAATTGCCCTATCATCTGGTGTTTTGTTTATCAGAACTTGATTTGCCCATAGATATCAGCCATTTCTGTAACAGTTTCATTCAAACAATAAAGTGTTTCAAGGGCTTACCATGGTGCATGTAAATAGATATAAGAACTTTAATACTTCTTCTGAATCTTTGCATAAAAGAACCCGTCCATGTTGTGCACATGTGGATAGATCCTTCTAGCCATCTTGAGAGACCCGTTGTAGTTTCTTCCCTTGAAACTCATGAATCCATCCTTTCCAATGTCTATCTCGCATTGGGCCATTCGGGCGGAAGGACATTTGTTGAGAAGATAATTAACAACCTCCTCGTTTTCCTTGACAAGCACAGAACATGTCGAGTACATCAGTATCCCTCCAGGCCTCAGCATCTCAAATCCATGAAGTATCAGTTCTTTCTGAAGCGTAACCATTCTATCTATCTCACTTCTTGTTCTGTTGGTCTTCACTGACGGATCCTTCGATATCACTCCGGTCCCAGAACACGGTGCATCCACCAGAACCCTATCTACCTTTCCAACATTCACCTTCCTTCCGTCCATGTTCATTATTATGCAGTTCTTCACCCCCATTCTCTGTACGTTGCTCTTTAATCCTGCTATTCTCTCCTCGTTCATATCGTTTGCATAGATCGTCCCTGTGTTTTCCATAAGTGCAGCAATGTGTGTTGTCTTCCCCCCAGGTGCTGCGCACAAATCAACAACAGTCAGACCCTCTTTGAGCTCCATGTTAAGGACCGGGAGCATCGATGCAGCTCCTTGAAGACAATAGTATCCGGCAAGATACTCGGGCGTGGCCCCAATAGGAACAGAGGACTTGAAGATAACACATCCGCTGTCTGTCCAGCTGAGATCGTCAATATCCACACCCCTTCCACGTAAGAGCTTCGACACGTCTTTTCTACGCTTCAAAAGCGTATTGATTCGTATCGTTGTAGGCCTTTGCTTTTCGCTCTCCTCAATAAAAACCTCTGCCTCTTTACGTGGAAACAACTCGCATATCTTCTCCAGAAGATACTCGTTGTACGTATCCATTAGAGGGCAATTTTTTCTTCAAAAAATCGTTCCTGTAGCTTGGCCAAATCCATAGAGTTTAATCATCCCATCCAGCCCATTCACCTCTTGAAAAGAACCCCTGCCGTTGTACAAAATATAATCTCCTCCTTGGAATTACCGATATACTTCGCTGGAGGTGTTGTGAGTTTTCGGCCGAAGTTATACAGGCTGGCCTCAAGCCTTTGCTCGTTGTAGCTGAGACCCTTGAAATACCTATTATAATACTGCCGAAGATCCCCTGAAGTCTTTGCAGGAAAGTATGCTGCCATAGACACCCAGTTCTTGTTGTAGTATGGAAAATATATTGCAAACACCTGCCTTTCGTCTATAGTCCACTTCTTCAGCACATCTTCCTTGCTTATAGAAGCTCTTTTTACGGGCTCGCCCGTTTTTTCTAAGCTTTCATTCTGAGGCAGGACAAACTTTGTGTAGTATCTAAAAAACATCTTGAGATCTCTTTCCGGCCTATTTATCAATGGACGGTATTTTCCCCATGACTTTCCAAACACCCTGAAATGCTGAATAAATATATTTCTTTCATACTCCGACCATCCTCTTTCGATTATGAGCTTGACCTCCAAATCCGAGATCCTTCCAGACTTGTGTTTCATGTATGAGTATGTCTTGTCTTTTGCCAAATAGTACTTTAGAATACACTTTTTAGTCTCTAGGTGTGATGCTGTCTCCTCAATCTTCCTGAAGTTGTTTCTGTACTTCTGTATAAGTTCGGAGGCTATCTTGTCCTCTTCTTCAGAAAATCCAATCGGTGGAATCTCGGGAATACAAGAAATGATAGTCATTGGTGCTTTGGATGGCCCGCTTCCTACATCCGGAATCTCTGCCTTGTTGTTTTTAGCCCTCTTTAGAAGCATGGTCCTTTGATCTTCAATGTATTTTTGGATCTTCTCATCATCCCTCTGCATCGTTGGAAAAGCTCTTTTCAGGAAATATTTGTATCTACAGTCATTCATATCCAAGGGAACCATCTCCTTGTCCCTGCCACGTGCTTTTCCGTCTTCCAAATTCGTCTCTGTCTTTCTCTTTTTTCCAGAGCTGGACTTCATCTTGCCTTTTTCCGAAGAAACCAATAATTTCCTTGGGTCCTCTTCCAGAGACATCGGGAAAGATGCTACCGACCTAAATCCACTTGCCTTGAGTTCTCTACTATTTTCAAAGAAACAGAGTATAGGGACTATCTCATGCCCGGGAATGTCGATGGAAACATCGTTCATCACATCCCTGTATAGCATGTTCTCTATCTCCTCGATGTTGATATTGTTCGCCGAAGTATGCAAACCACACAATGGTCCATTAAGCAACTGATGGCTTCTGGAACTTTTGTTTAAGTAAGCCTCGCTTTCTGCTGACTTATTTTTTGGTATCCCTTTTTCTCCTCTTCTCTTTCCCTTCATCCCCTCCTGGCAGAATTTTCCTTCCTTTCTTCTGTTTTCTTCGTCTTCTTTATAGTTCTCATCCTGCTTCCTAGCTCTTTCCTTACCTCCCTTTCTCTCCCCCAGGCCCCGAACATTCCAGTCTACCTCCTCTCCTCGAACAACTCTCCCATCTTCCCCCAATTCTCGAACTCCATGCTCTTCTGTTCTCCTCCCTTTCCCCCGAGAAAACCCTTCTCTTTTGCCTCGAGTCCAGCCCTTCTGTCTTCCCTCGCTTCTCTCCAAATAGCCAGTAGAACTTGTCCTTTCGTCATATCCCTCAATTCTTCGTCCCCTCTCTTCGGAACCCTTATGGTCTCCAAAGAGCTCCGTCCCTTGCCCACCTAAATCTCCCTCCCCCATCTCCTTGCTCTTGTCATGGTCTTCTAAATTCCCTCTTACCTCGTTACTCTTCATCGAATCCCAGAATGGTGTCTAAGTGGGGCAAGAGAATCAACCCCTCAAATATACAAAGACATGGAGAACAAAGAAATAATAAAGCTGAAGAAATGGAATCTGGTTGCCCTTTGGTCTTTGGACATGAAGATTGAAACCTGTGCAATCTGCAGAAACCACATCATGGATACCTGTGTGGAGTGCCAGAACGGGCTTATAAACAATGACGAATGCAAGGTATCTTGGGGTGTCTGCAACCATGCATTCCATACCCATTGTATAACAAGGTGGTTGAGCTCGAAAAACGTCTGCCCCTTGGATACAAAGAAATGGGTTTACTATGACCCGGAGGAAAAGCAAGATGCAAAATAGAGTTTAATAAACATTTTGCCCACTCCAAGAGGATTTCTGCCTATCTTTTCTTGCGCGGGCTCCTTATTCTTTTCCGAGTTCCATATTTCTCTCTGAGTTCAGAAGCCTTTACTCTATAAGCTTCATCAAGCTTCTTTTTGTACTCAAGAATCTTTTCTTTAGCAACCTTCTTATATGCCTCTCGCATCTCTTCGAGCTTTCTACTATACTTATTCTCTAGACTCTCCATTTCCGCTTTCCTTTTGGATTCAATTCGACGCTTCAACTCTCCAACTTCTTTCTCCATTGCCCGTATTAGCTTTCTCCGATCTCTCAATACCTTTCTATGTATTTCCTTTAGTTCCTCAAATTCCTTTTGGATCTTCAAAAGCATGTTGGAATTCTTCTCTTCTCCACTTTCAACCTCCTTTCTTCCTTCTCCCAGGCCTTTTCTAGGCTCCTCAGTAAAGTCTCGAAAAATCACCTTACCTCGCACCTCATTTCCAAGACCTTTTAGGCTTTTGGACGTGTCTTGAGTCTCGGCCTTCTTTTCTCCACCCAGCTTCTCATCCTCAGGTCTGTTTGTAATGTTTGCAAAAGCACGTCTTTTACGGATCCTGACTCTCTCGTCAAACACCTCCCCAAAATCTCCATCTTCAGACAAAACATCCATTCCAAGGGCTTCTCTTTTGCTGCCTTAGGAAGGTAGAGTACAGGCCCCAACCACAAAGTCTACAAAAAAACTTAAACATTAAATATTACAAAAAAGCCTTCAGATTACGGAATATGCTCCTGCAGCAAGGGCAAACCTTTGACTCAGAGAGTGCAGTGCATCGGAAGATTCTCCATTCAAAGTACATCGAATAGGTGGAAAAATCAAGGTTAGACATCATTAGATGCTGGAATGGACCTCCTTTTATCTGTAATTATCATCACAAGACTTTAGGGGTAGCTTCTATTAAGTAGTTTAATACTAAGAACCTGAAAATTCCTTAAATTAAAAATATCAGCCAGGAAATTTATAGAGATATTCATATAAGCAGCACAAACCTCAGGAGAATGTAGAAGAAACATACCATGAAGAAAAATAACAGAATAAACGAAAGAAAAAACGCAACTCCTCCAATAATCGCATTGGCAAAAGAGCCCTTTAGATCTTCACTTCGGAATATCTTCTTTTGGAGCTCTCTGTTGCACACCAAATCAAGTTCGTTCCCTATAAACACTGCTTTCACCACAGAATCCCTTCCTGGGTGGTCTACCAAGTCTCCTTTGATCCCATTCATTTCCTCCTCTCTCCTCCGCAGGAAATTGCTTTTCTGGATATCTTTGAATATCCTAACGTACAAGGGGTTCTTGACAACCTCAAAGTACAAAATATCTTTGACCTCGTTTCTGGTCGAAGGGTCCTTCAGTTTGTATATCCGAACCGTCCCAGAAACTGCATATCTCATATTAATTATACTTCTTGCCAAATACACGTGCTTGGTACTCTCACAAACCAAAATACAAAAAACTGCAGATCCTGTGCTCGACAGAAGCTCCTCATAAGTCTCTAGGGTCAACGGATCTACACTCTGGAGATCCTCCGAATGTATCACCTCCCCGTCCTTCACAAACTCCAGCATCTCTATGGGTTTTAGTAATTGTTTGTGGGAAATTTAAATGTTTATATGCTCCACTTCCTCATCACTCAAATCATCTCGACATGTAATTCATCTTATGTTGATGGCACTTCCCCTTTGCTACTGCCTGCTAATGACTCCCACAATACTATTGAATAGCAGCTCCTCCTTGTTTACATAGGAATGGGCTTTGTTGAATGCATCGGTACAATCCTTCCCTGCATACTTCATTATGGTCTCTGCTCCTCCTGGATGCACTCGAAGGAAGTCGGTGACATCATACACCGTTCCATCCATTATGATCCAGCAATCTTCCAGCTTATTGTGCTTGGATACTTCTTCCACACTAAGTGCCCTGAAGGATGGGCTTGTGCGTCTTTCCCGAGACCATCTTATCAGATTCATTGGAAAACCCAGGGCTGAGAATGCTATTGATTAAGCAAATTTTGTCCCTCGATGAAAGGCATAGAGCAAAGCGATCTCTGTATCAAGATCGATCCATTGTTTAATGCATCCATGAAGACATCGGCAACTATATATGTTGATGAGGAGCTGAGGAAACCTTTGATTGAAGAGTTGGATGCTGGGGTGGCTCTGTCTTCTATTTCTCAGATATCTGATGTCTGCTCTCTACCAGGACTCATTGGAGATGTCATAGGATTGCCAGACATACACACTGGGTATGGATTTCCAATAGGATCTGTTGCTGCATTCGACATCAACAATCCCGAGTCGGTGGTAAGTCCTGGAGGGGTTGGATATGACATCAACTGTGGAGTTAGAGCATTGAGGGCCAACCTCGACATAGACCACTTTAGAGCTTGTGCGGAATCTCTTGCTGATGAACTCTTCAATATAATACCCACTGGAGTAGGAAATGATAAAGGATCAAGAATTGAAATGAGTACGTTGAATTCCATCCTGGATCTCGGGTTAAGTCATCTGCTGAAATCAAAGGAGATATGTGATGAGGATGTGGAATATTGCGAAAGCAGGGGATATATGGATGGAAACAGCCGTCTTATTGGACAGAAATCAAAGGGGAGGGGATTGAATCAACTTGGGACTCTTGGGTCTGGAAATCATTATCTAGAGGTTCAATATGTCGACGAGGTGTATGACACAGAGAAGGCAGAAATAATGGGCATAAGGAAAGGACAGATAATTGTGATGATCCACACAGGAAGCCGTGGTCTTGGACATGGAGTATGCCACAATTCTCTAATGAAGATGGCGGGAATGGCGCCTGACTATGGCCAGCTTGCATGTTCCCGTTTCAACTCGGAGGAATCCCAAGAGTATCTTCTTTCGATGGGATGTGCGGCAAACTTTGCCTTTGCTAACAGAGCGATGATAACCAAGAGTGCTAGGAAGGCGTTTGAAAAGGTGTTTCCAGGCTCGAGGCTTGAGCTGATTTATGATGTTTGCCACAATATTGCAAAGAAAGAGAAGCATAGAGTCCATGGGAAAGAATACGATGTTCTCGTGCACAGAAAAGGAGCTTCCAGGGCATTTCCTCCATTCCATGCAGACATTCCGTGGAAATACAAAGAAATAGGACAGCCAGTGATAGTAGGGGGATCGATGGGAACATACAGCTACATTCTGTGTGGATCGGAGAAGTCCATGGAGTTGAGTTTTGGATCAACATGCCATGGGGCAGGACGTGTCCTTTCTAGAAGCAGGTCAAAGGATTTATTTACTCAAGAGAGCGTGCGTGATCTTCTAAGGAGTCAAGACATAGTATTTAGGTGTGCAAGCAGCCCTGGAATGGTTGAAGAATCGCCTGGCTGCTACAAAGATGTCAATAGAGTTGTTAATCTAAGCGACGCAATCGGACTAACGAAGAAGGTTTGCCGTTTAAAGCCGTGCCTGGTCATTAAAGGCTAAACAATAGCTACTCCGTCTTGTTATTGATTCTTTTTAAGAGTTTCTCCATGGATAGCATCGGAAGCTTTTTTCTTTTACTGCTAAGAAGTGCTGGTAATGGCCATAGAATAGAATCCTCGTAGTTACTGGTGGCGCTGTCTTCTACAACACGAGCATCGCTTATTATGCGACTCTTCAACGTGTAAGGGTCGTAGTTGTAGTATGTAAGATATGCAGCCATGACTCCTGTGGTGTGTGGAGCAGCCATGGATGTCCCGGAAACAATCTTTTGGGTTCCCCCTGTCCAGGAGCTGAGTATGTCTACACCAGGAGCAAAGATGTTCACACACTCTCCAAAGTTGCTGAAGAACGCAATGGTATCTCTGTATGTCGACGCGCCTGTTGTTATGCTTGCCTTCGAAGATCCAGGTGAGAAGTCGCATGCATCCTCATGCTCGTTTCCTGCAGCAGTCGAAAAGTGGATTCCTAGCTTCGATGCATACTCAATTGCAAAGTTGAGTGCAGCGTTCCTGAATCCTCCAACACTGAGGTTAACAATTGTTTTTGGTTGCAAGGCCTTCTCTGAAACAATGTCTACCAGGTGCTGTATTGAAGGAGGTTCAGGGCGGATGAAGGAAAAGCTCTCGGAGCCATCTATCTCCACCTCAATATCAGAAGACCCGCTGGAATTGAGATACTTATCTGCTGCAGCTTCATAGAGTTTGTCTTTTTTCCTTTCATGCTCCTTAATGACAAAGTCCACTCCTTGCAGAAGCCTCGAAGTCATCCCAGATCCATACTTGTCAAGAACCTTGACGGCTATGATCTTTGACTCCTTGGATATTCCAAAGTTCTTCCCGCCAATCACTCCTGCGCAATGTGTTCCATGCCCATGGTCATCTCCATCCTGGCTTTCTGGGACAAAGTTGGCACCCCATCTGGCTCTTCCTTCAAATTCAGGATGATCGATCTCCACCCCCGTATCCAGAACATACACGTCAACACCCTCTCCAGAGTTGACAGGATAGCAATAGCTTCTCTGGACCAAAGACATACTTCCTGCTACCCTGGCAAGGCCCCACGGTGCATGTCTTTGCATTAGAATACTGCCTTTCTCGTTGTTATTAAGGTCTCCAAGCTTCAGCCTACTGATTCTTACAGAACTATCTTCTACAACCATTTTCACATTTGGGTGTTTCCTCATTCTTTCGGCTGGAGTATCGCTCATGCGAGCTACGAATCCATTGGTCATCTTTATTCCGATGGTTTCGTTGGGGCCAAGAATCCTTTGTGCCTCCAGGATGTTTATATTGTACAATGCATTCATGGATGCCCTGTCCATTCTTGGATCCTGATCAAACATTACAATATAATCCCTCGCTTCCTTGCACAATACTAAAGATAGAAGTGTAATTCCGAAGATCATTTTACTCTTTAATATTTATTTCGTCTCATATTTATTCCTTGCCTGAAACGTACGTTTGGTTAGTCACAGCAAGAGTCTACAGTTCTGCTTATGCCTCTGTCAATTACCAACTCCTTGGTGGACCTTCGTCTTGTCTTCTCTTGGCTTAAGATCTTCCTCACTTCGTCCCGGAGTTTGTCTTTTATTTTGTACAGGTAGCAATCAACAGCCAGGTTCTGAAACACCTCAATCAAATCTTTGAACGTTCTGATTCCATAAACCTTTGTAATTTGGATAAACCTCGACTTCAGTAATGTAGAAGAAAATCTCACATATAATTTTATGGTTCTCCAGAAAATATCCTCGACATCAATTGGAATGTCCAGTGTATAACTGTCCAGCCTTGGAATTAGCTTGGAGATTTCTTCTTTTATCCTTTCTCGCCCCACCGTCTCCTCCCCTTCAATGCCACTTTCATCTATAAGCTTAAGAATTTCGGAAATCTGTATCCCGATTGAGCAGAAGTGGTTGTGCAATATAACATAGCCCATAAGCGCCATGTTGTTGTATTCGTTCCAGAAGGGCACAACAAGTTTGCTTGATATGTATCCGTTTATCAAGTGCGACAGTCTTTTTCGGGTGGTCTTGAGCTTCTCACACATTCCATCCCACTCTTCATCCGTAGTTGGAATCCCCTCCTCAGGCATCTTGAAGCTTTTCCTATACAAGTAGCCAAATCCCATTATTCTATAGTACTTGGAAATGCACTTTCTAGAGGTCTTGTTCATTATCCCGCATATCTTCTTCCACTTGAATCCAAAGATTCTGACAAGATTCAGAAGCTGAATTTCGTTCTCGGGCTCCCATTTTGAATCAATGTATGGATGGTAGTGGTAGGAAACATAGACCCATAAGGAATTCATTGTTCTTTGCTTCAGTGCATTGCTCACTTCAATCAAGAGCTCTCGGATTGGGAACTCCGGCTCCTCCTCGAGAAAAAAACTATACAAGTTCTTCATCTCCATCTTGTTCTCCTTCAGAAACTTTTGTATGGCCGAGTCAACCACTTTGGCTTCATAAGAGTTGTAGCATCCCCTCTTCATAGATATGTTGTATTTCTTCATGATCTCCTTGACCTCATGCGCATCTGTGAACTTTGTCCGTAGATGGTTTTCGGCCTCTTCCTTAGTCCTAAAGATATGCATGGGTGCAGCACCATCATTTCTTTAATACGACCGACTTTATTTCCTCAACCAACGCCCTGTTCACCCTCACTCCAAAAAAGCATTCAAAGAGACTAAGTTCCTCATCGTCTAGAACACTCAATGCAACCATTTCCGGCTCATACACCCCATTGAAGTATTTGATGAGATTTACTCTTCCATCTCCATGCACCTCGTCCAAAACAACAAGCTTCTTTAAGACATCTACATTCAGTGTCTTCCCAATCCTCAAAAGGAAGAATTGAGCAGGCCTAATGTTGAACTGGAACTCGATAAGCTCGATCACCTTGCACTCAATGGCTATAAGACGCTCCCTGGGGGGAATTGTGCCCGCATGTGTGGCTCTGGGCATTGCCTCAAGAATGGCTTCCAGCTTTATTAACGTTTCGTTGATTTTGGATGCCAAGTAAACACAGACAAGAACAACTATGTTGTAGCTCTCCTTCCTGAAGAGCTTTGGATATGTCTGCTGGAATATTATCTGGGATATTATCTTGGATCTATATGGGATCGAGAGGAGCTTTGAAAGATTCAGGATTGTTTTGTTTCCTTCGGCAATATCGTTTTTGAGCATGGATTCCATGGCAGGGATTTGATGGATTTTTATCTATCCCTTGGATGTTCATCAAGGAGATAGTTCTCGATGGGTTTAAATGCTATGAGGAAAAAGTGGTGGTAGCCAATCTCGACAGATCGTTCAATGCAGTAACTGGGATGAATGGATCTGGGAAGTCCAATGTACTTGACGGGATCCTGTTTGCTCTTGGGCTTGAAGGTACAAAGGCGCTGCGTGCGAACAACATCAAGGAGCTTATCAATAGCAACAGAAAGGAATGTAAGGTAAGTGTTGTGATGTGTAACAAAGAAAAGGCGAGGAGTCCACCTGGGTACGAACATTATGATGAGATTTGTGTTTCCCGGGCGATTGATAGTGAGGGAAGAACAAAATGCTATATAAATAATCACCTTTGTACCTTTTCGACGCTGAGCAAGCTGTGCGGGTCGATGGGCCTCACGTCCCGGGGATCTTTTTCTTCTGTTGTGATGCAAGGGCACATAACAAAAGTTCTGAGTATGAAGAGCTCTGATCTCCGGGGGCTTATTGAAGAGACAGCAGGAACAAAGTCCTATGAGAAGGAGAAAGAGAAGGCAATGAGTATGATTGAGAAGAAAGAAGAGAAACTTAGAGAGGCCCAGGAGATGCTGAAGAGAAGGATATCGCCGTTTTACGACAAGCTTCGGGAGGAAAGAGCAAGGTTTCTGGAGACCCGAGACCTGAAGGAAAGGAAGAGGATTCTGTCGCAAAGGGAACAGGAAGTTAAAGAGATCCTGGTTGTGGATGAGGTTCGGGAAGAGATAGATGTTCTAGACAGGAGCTTAAGAAGTTATATTGAAGAGATGAAGAGCTTGGAACTGATTGAGAAAAGAATAGAGGAGATTTCGGGAGCAAAGGAGGAAGTGGATATTGTGTGGATTAAGGCATCTATTGATGGAGAAAAGTTGAAATTGGATGAGATGAAGGGCAAAGGATTGGAAGAAAGACTTTTAAAGAAGAAGGAAGAAGTAAGGATGATGGAAGGATTGAGGCCAGGCCTAGAGCTTGCTAGACTTGTTGAGAGGGAAAGATTGCTTGCGGAGAGCTTAAGAAGAATGGACACTGGGGAAAACGATGTCCTGAGAAAAGCTGAAGAACTTACATCTCTTAAATTACAGAGGTCCCGAATTGAATTTGAGTTTAACTCAATCTCAGAGGGAGTTTTCTCTCAGGAGAGATTAGACGAGATTGAGAGGATTAAAGTCTCTGAAGAGGAGATTGAGGAGCTTCGGAAGAAGGCACAAGTACTAAGGTCTAAAATCAACTATCCTCTTGTTGAAGGGGTTTTCGGGACTGTTGAGGAGAATGTTGAGGTATGTGATGAAAGATATCTTGAGGCGGTGTATACTGTAATGGGGGCCAGGGCCAAGTATGTTATAACATCGGACGAAAAAGTTGGGGGCCTTCTACTGAGCACTGCAGAGAGGAGTGTGAGCGTAATACCACTTTCGAAGATAAGGGTGTTTTGCCTCTCGGCAAGTGTTTTGAAAGAGATAGAATCGAGAGGAGGTGTGAGTATGGTCAACCTTTTGAGATTTGACAACAGTGTTCGAAAGGCCATTGAGTTTGTATTTGGTAACTTCTTTATGTTTGAAAGCAAGGAGATGGCTAGAAAAGTCTGTTTTGAGCAGAAGGTGATGTGTGTAACCATTGATGGAACTGTATATGATCCAAAAGGAACACTTAGTGGAGGAAAGACGAGCTTCAAGATTGGTACTGTACGAAGAAAGGATGTGGAGGAGATAGAAAGGCTTGTTGAGTCTCTGGAGTTGAATAGAAGGAAGTTTGAGGCACTGAAGGAGGAATATGCAAGGTTATTGAGGGGGAAGGTCTTGGATGAGAGAAGGTTAAAGCTTAAAAAGGAGATGGGGTCTCTGGATACACGGATCTCCGTTTTGTCTGATCTGTGCGAGGATGGAATGAACATCAGAGAGGAATTAAGGGTTGTACGAGAAAAGATAGTTGAAGGAATGAAGGAGAAGAGCAAAGCGGATATTATTGAAGAAAAGAAGAAGAAGTTAGAGTCCCAAATAAGAGAAATGGAGTTGGAGATCAAACAGAACCAAGAGGAGATGAGAAGGTGTGAAGAAAGGATCTTGTCCTACGAAAAGATGCTTGGGAAACATGATGTTGAGAATGACAACAGAAGGATGAGCGAACGAGAGATGGATGGGCTTGAGTCCAAGCAAAGACACTTGATTAGAAGTACTGGAAAGCTACAAAACAAGATTGCAAAGATTTATAATGATGTTGAGAGGAAGCTTAGACAAACTCTTAATGGTGAGGAGGAACACATATATGAAGACAGAGTACTTGATGAAGAGATCTATAAGACTGCCGAATCCATTGGAGTTAATCCTAGATATCTTTTAATCCGAAAGCAAAACATGGCAGAGAAAGAACGACTTGAATTGGTGGAGGAGCTGGAGATGATTAGAAGTGAAATGAAGAGGCTAAGCAGCATGAAGAAAAGTACGATGGACCCGGCGAACTTTGATCTTCTGGAGCGGAACGAACTGATGATCGAGGATCTAAAGGTGAAGATCGACAAGCTGGAAAAAGACAGGCTTGCGATTATACAAAGCATCTCAAGATTTGATGATCTAGGATATAAGGAGAATCTGAAAGCGTTCCACCACATCAATGGAAGATTGGGAAGGTTTCTTAGATACTTCATACCAGAGTCGGATGCAAGGATCGATGAAAACAATGGAGAGTATTCCTTAAGAGTCAAGATAGGAAACTGGAAGGAGTCTTTGGGAGAGCTTAGCGGGGGGCAGAGATCTCTTGTAGCTCTTTGTCTAATATTTTCCATGCTTACATACAGACCATCCTCATTTTATATTTTCGACGAGATTGATTCTGCATTGGACCTAAGCTATACACAAGGAATTGGAGAGATCATAAGGAACGAGTTTAGCAATGCCCAGTTCATAGTGGTATCCCTAAAGAATGGGATGTTTGACAATGCAAATAACATATTCAAGGTGTATCTACAGGATGGAAAGTCGAGGATATGTAGAATAAAGTGACGATTGCATGGAATTAAAATATTTTATAGTCTATGTTTGTGGATCGGAAACACCCTCAGGGAATGAATGAGACTATGAAAAGCGCAAAGTTTGATCTAGACACAGGAGACAGCGATAGCCATAACTACATCCACAACGAGTCGGAAAGCTACTCTGCCGAGGATGGAAAGTACGAGGTAGGAAAGGAGGAAAACAACGATCCATTTGAGAAGCTGAAGAGTAGTGCAGCAGACACTCTTCATCAGAGGACAGGATGGATTTTCCTGATAGGTGTTTTTCTATCCATACTTGCTGTGTGCTGCTGGAATTTTCACATGGATGTCAAAGATAGGAATGAAGCGACTTTCAGCGTCCGAGTGAGAGATGTTCTACTTGTATGTTCTGCAGGAGTGTTTTTCTTCATTGCCTTAAACTTCATTATCTTTAAGACGAGTTTTCTAGGAATGAAGAGGTCCAACAGCCTAAACACATTCTTCTACTACACCAACGAGCTCTCGGAACATATTTCTGTGGGAACCATCTTGATCTTTGGATTTTTCTTTGTGTTTCTGAAGGACTTGGACTGTTGTGTATATAACAAGCAAAGCCTTGATCTATTTCTCACTGATGTGTTTGGCAGTCTGTTGATAGCAATCTTTATGCTCGGGGTTGTAAGGGTATTCCATCGGGCCATATCGATGAATTTCAACTACTCTGTGTACATTAAGAGGATTAGAAGGGTGCTCCTGGAGGATGCATTTATCAACCTTCTTGGAGTCCTGGACACCAAGAGGAACAGGGGGATTGAGAGGTCCAGGCTGAACAAGTCCCAAGAGATTATGTACAGGAGCGATGCGATTTCGTCGATAAACGAATATATGGAGGACTTATATGGGTACAACGAGCCTACCAACGAGCTGGACCTTCCCAGAAAGAGAGTTCTTCTTAAGGAGTTTCAAAGACTCATGCGGCGTTCAAGCGGGATTCGTGGAGATGTCATGAAAATGTCCCAAAGACTCAAGAACAGGGCAGGGAGTAAGGCAAGCAAGATAGTTGGAAAGGATGGAAGTATTGGTCCTATGTCTGATCTGTCGCTATATTTCCACAACCCAGAGGTGTTCAAATTCCTGATGAAGGAAATCGGTGTTGAAGAAGGGTTTAAATTCAGCAAAAGCAGCCTGGCGGACTTTATTGAAAGAACATACCGGGAGAGACACTTCTTGAAAGAGAATCTCGAGCACATGAATTCAGCCATAGACAAGGTTGCATTTGGCCTCAAAATCATAATAGGAGGACTTATTATAGCAATGATGTACATCAGAGCAGGAGGAGAAGGAGTTACAACCATCGGAGTGATTTCTGCATTGTTTGGTACACAGTTTATATCCAACTCGTTTTCCGAGAGTGTGATTGGTAGCATAATCTTTCTATTTTTCATTCATCCGTATGACATTGGAGATCGGATCTTTGTGACTCTAGATGGAGAGGAAGAGAACTTGGTTGTATCGGAGCTGAATGTGTTTTCGACTGTATTCTACAGATGGGATGGGGTCTACATAACAATCCTCAATACAGTGTTGGCACAGAAAGCAATCAGAAATCTTCGAAGGAGTGGAATCATGGCCGAGTCCCATAAGATTCAAGTAAACAGCAGGACTAACCAGAAGAAGTTGATCCGTTTGAAGGAACTCATAGAGGACTTTGTCAAGAGCAACCCAGAAGACTATACAGAGTACATAATGCTAAATCATGAATTTATTTCGGATGCATCGAAGCTGCACATGAAAGTCTATATGCAGTATAAGAGCAGCTGGCAGAACTTCGAGTTATACCTCCGAAGAAAAACCAAGTTCCTGTCTTTTTTGAATAGAGCCCTCCAGGAGTTAGAGATAGAGTATATTCTGCCACCAATGCCGATTTCCTTAAGGAATGTCCAGAACTAGGTCGTTCTCCTCTCGAAAGGAATATGCCTTTTTGGTAAGGACCAAGAATTGAGAATAGCCCTGAGAAATGGGAAGCCAGCTTTGGGCTGAGAGGTATAGGCCTAGGAAATACACAGAGCTGGTGTTCAAAGGAGATGTCCATCACGATGCCCTAAAATGGCTAAAGGACTATCCAGAGCATGGAAAGATCCTCTTGCTGCGGGGACCCTCAGGGACTGGCAAGACTTCATTGGCATATGTTCTTTCATCTGCACTTGGATTCGATCTTGTTGAGTTCAATGCAGACAACGATCCTGACTGGATGGATAGGATGCTTAACAGCAACAGGATTATTAATGGAAGAAAAAATATAATTCTTGTCGATGAAATAGACGGGAACCCATTTCTAAATGTGGATAAGCTGATATCTTCTCCGAAGTTAGTTTGTCCTCTAGTGATGACGTCTAACGAAATGTGCCTGAAAGATGTTTACACTGTGGAGATTCAAAGACCAGGATTTGAAGAAGTCAGAAGAGGGATAGAAAAGATTTGTAAGGAACAAGGAATCAGTATTGAGAACTCCATTCTGTCGCAGATGGCCTCAGAATCGGGAGGAGATCTTAGAACAATAATAAATCATCTTCAAATACATGGGAAAAGGCTAAAAAGCTCAGGCTATCTAGGAATTCACAAAACAAATACAATAAGCCAACACAAAGCGGCAGAGCTTATTCTGTCAAGAAACATAGGATGGAAAGCGTATGAAGATATATATTCCAGTAGTGTCCTGTCTCTATGCCACAGTTCGTTCCCATACAATACAAATATGATGAAATGCATTGCAGATATAAGTGAGGCCACGTCAATTGCGGACCTCCTCCCTGAGGAATTCAAGTATATAGCCCTGTCGAAGTACGGCACCTGTAATAACAGAAAGCCCAACATACAGGGAATAGAGTATTATAATGAGCCTAGAAGCGATCTTCTAAAAGAGACGGTCCTTCCATTTTTCAAAAAATATGATCTGAATAGGTCGGACAGAAGAAGTCTAAACCATCTTAAGGAAATAGTGAAGACATATGGCATCAAAGATGTGAAGCTGAAGGAAGAGAACTTAACAGAAGTGGGTGGAAGTAAGGCTTCTAAGAAATTCAAATTTAAATACAAGTCCGGGTGTTCGGTGGCATTTCGAAGGGACGTAACAATGGACGATATCATGGATTGGTTTTTTAAGTCTTAGATTCGTCTAGGTCTTTTTCTAGCAAGGAATAAATGAGTTCTGTAAGTTCTTTTGGATTTATAACAGATTTATGGTACAAGACAAGAAGTAAGTCTACTACTGAGGGACTTTTCCTTTCTTGCCTAACAAACTTAGCTATATCATCCATGAATACGTTTCCATGTAGAGTAAGGGTGTTCCACTTTTTCATCAAAGCAAGGGAATTCTCTGGAAGTTCTGACTCTGATTCTATGTTTCTATTTATCAGGGTTGAAAGGGTATCTATCGACCAGACTCCGGCGGCAAAACTCTCAGATGTTTTCTGGTCCGTTGGATCTTTTCTTGATTCTAGTCCTTTTCTTCTATATCTTCTGGAAAGATAAGTCAAGGTTCTAGAGGCTTCCGGGGCTTCTGCCTCGGATTTCTTAAGGTAAAGAGACTTTTCTTTCTGTATGCATTCATATCCAGAGTGTATGCGGCTAATATGGAACACCAGAGAGTCAATAGATTCAAACTCCTTAATACAGAAAACACAACAAAAACCATACACACAATACTTTTCCCCTTCAATTTCAAAATTGAGAACATGTTTAGACCGTCTTCCTACATCGCTTGAGAAGCCCCAATAATAATGAAGAAGACCTTTGCTCTTACTTTTGATATTTATGGACTTGAGTACTAGATCGTGAGAAGGTTCCCTGTCCATTCTGTAGAATCCGTCCTCATGGAATAGCTCGATCCTATACAAAGGCACTTTGGAATCTCTAAGAGAATGGCATCCACTAAAATGAGCGTGATACACAGAAGCTTTTCCATCCATATCTACAATAAACATATAGAGAACAGTCTTATCATGGCACGAAAAGTTTGTCATTCTAGTTTTCTGTACTTCTCTAATAGAATAGCAATCGCCTGCTTCCAGGGCAGACGAAAAGTTTATTCCAGATCTAACTCCATCATTCCAATGGTATCCTCTCACTAGTAGGGTAGCAGGTTGTGGCTTCCCAACTCTGGGCACAATGGATACCATATAGGACACCGAACATTCCTTTGTATTGTTCAGGAAAACCTTCCTTTCCTTTTCCATTTTTCTTGGGTGCCTCAATAGAACAGGCGGAAACAAACCAAGACTATTCTCCACAAGCCAATTAATCATACTAATGGGTTGTTTGAGGTAGAAGAAACTTTATTAAATAGTCTTTACAGGGCTAAACTCAATCAATGTTGTCAATGGGGAGAAGATTCAGGAGCTATCGAGAAGATACTCTCGTTGTCGGAGTAATTTAACGATGTAGGATTTTCAATGTTTTTGTTGTAGAAGTGGCTGTAGACGCTCTGTGCATTCTCAAGTTTTTTTACAAGCCCTATGTTTTCAGTCTCAAGATCTTTCAATCTGGACTCTTTTGCTTTCAATTCCTCCTTCATCTTTTTCATTTTCTCTTCCATTCCCTTCATCTTCTTCTTGAGGTCCTCGATCTCAGCTTTGTACTTCTTGTTGTTCAACCGAAGATCCTTTGACGCTTCTTCATTTCCATTTATTGTGCTCTTCATCTGTGCCATATCATCGTTGTACTTTCTTATTATCCCATTTGCTGTGTTTAGTTCCTCTTTGAGAGTTTTGTTTTCGTCCTCTATCTCTTGGGCTCTTTCAACAAGCCCTGAGTTCTTCACATCCTGAAGTTTAAGCTTATCCAGATCATACTGTAGTCTCCCGTTTTCCTTTTCTAAATCATAAACTCTATTGCTCAATCGGTCAACCTCTTCCTTCCGGGAGTTGTTATTTTCGCTCAGCATCTCATTCTCCTTATATAGCTTATCTATTTTCTTTTGTGAAGCAGAAACTTCCTCTTCCAGGTATCTGATCCTGTCTCTTACCTCCTTCTCTCCATTCTTGCACTTGTCTCGAAGCATTCCATTCTCTTTAATAAGCCTCACGTTGTCAGATTCCATTCGGCCTATCATGTCTCCAAGATACATCTTGTAATGTGTTTCGTCGGGCTTTGAAAACTTCAATTCTAGCCTGATTATGTTCCTAAAATCATCCTTCTCAACAAACAGAAACTTGTTGGTTTCCTTCGAAAACAATCCCCTCAGCTTTCCACTGTGCAGGCTATGGAACATTTTCACCAAAATCGATACAAACCTTTCGTAGTCAACAATAATGTCTTGCTCTCTCTTCATTACATAGAAGTCTCCTGGAGATATTGTGCTGAAGTAGAATGTAAAGATATCTCTTGTATCTATGAGTCGGATCTCAATCTCATCGTCCGAGCGCACAATGTCACACTTCATCTGCCAAGGTATTTCTTCGTTTGGGCACGATATAGGAATCTTCCCAGTGAAAATCGACTCCCTCATTTCGGGGTTGGGTTTAGGTATTCAGTAATATAAGTCTGTTCATCCAAGAACATGTTCTCTACCCCATGGCAGACATCAAGAAGATACACAGACTGCAAGACATCAGCTCTGCTATGTCATGTCTTGGCATCGATATGCCACAGATAGTAGCAATAGGATCACAAAGCAGTGGAAAGAGTAGCGTGCTAGAGCAGATAATAAAAAGAGAGGTTCTTCCTCGAGGCACAAACCTAGTGACAAGATGTCCAATTGTCCTACATCTTAGAAGATGTGAAGATGGTGCAGAAGGCGTGGTATTTGATCATCTTGCAGGGTCTGTTGACTTTGGCACTGCAGGCTCTATAATTATAAAAAGAATGGAAGAAATATGCGGAATCAACAAAGGAATTAGCAGTAGACCAATAACTGCCTTTGTTAATCTAAAGGACACGCTTGAGATGACTGTGGTCGACCTTCCGGGCCTTATAAAGGTCCCTATTGGAGAGCAGCCCGAAGACATCGAGATACAGGTTGAGGACATGGTTCTTGGCTACGCAATGAAGGACTCGTCGATAATCCTAGCTCTTGTAAATGCCAATGCAGACATCGCAACAAATGAAGCACTTAAGATAGCTAAAAAGGCGGATCCTCAGTTGAAAAGGACTCTGGGTGTGGTTACAAAAATCGATCTAATGGATGCAGGAACAGATTGCATGAACATCCTTTCGAATAGGAATCCAAAACTGGCTCTTGGATATATTGGTGTGATAAATAGAGGGCAGCAGGATATTGCCAAGGGTGTATCTATAAACGAGGCTATTCATAAGGAGTCGAAGTACTTCAAGGAAAATCCCTTATATGGCAAAATATATCCCAATATAGGGTCGGAATACCTTATAAAGAGACTAAACGAAATATTCTACGAGAAGGCAATGGAATCAGTCCCGGGAATTAAGACAGCTGTGAAAAACCAGTTGAACGACAAGGCAAAAAGACTCCATGAAATAGAATCAGGGAATTCTGTGAAAAGGGAGCAGTCTCTTGTGCTAGATTACCACCAAGCCATTCTGGAAATATTCAGGCACGTTAGGCCGAATGTTGGAGTGTTTTCCAAGAGTTCCTCGGGCTTTTTGAATGAGCTCAAGAAGGCATTTGAAGAAGATGAGTTTCTTGCAATCTTCGAGGACCTACCCTCCAGGCTTAGCAGATCTTCATACATATTTATATCGGAGGCTGTTTTCTATGACGTGGTGAGAGAAAACATAAAGAAAATGGCTACAGAATATCTGGAGAAAGTCGATAATATTGTGAAGCTACTCATTAAAGAGATCTGGTCAATATCAAGTCCAAGCTTTGCAGTACTCTCCAAGAAACTTAATGGTGTGGTGAGTGAATGCATAGAAGAGCAAAGATGCAAACTAGCCGATAGCATACACTTATACTCGTCGATCCAGTCGTCGTACATCAATGTAAACCACCCAGACTTTGACAGGCCGAGAGCCCTGAGCCTGATTCTTCGAAAAATACCAAGAAGCGAATCCGGTCTTTTGGGGATGTTCAACTCCAAAGAAGTGTCTTTTGAAGACAAGGCCTTTGAAGTGAGACTTATAAAGGAGCTAGCCGGATCCTATCTTAGAATTGTAAACAAGGAAATGAGAAATTATGTCCTAAAAGCAATTCATTACTACTTATGTGAGTACATGGATTCTAGGCTTCCTAGCGTTCTTACAGAGCTGGAAATTGAGGAGACCGAGATGGCCGAGTGTCCTGAGATTGTTGGAGAAAGAAATAGCCTTGCTAAAGACATAGAGATATTGAAGAATGCACTTTCCAGCCTAAGCGGATTCTGATTTCCAAAATAAAAGCCCAATGGAATGATTTTTCCTTCTAGAACTTGAATTCCTTGGATATAATCTCTTCAATTTCCTTTTTGGACCTCTCAAGAGAATGAGTGTTGTCGATGACATAGTCGCAGTCTTTCTTGATAGAATCGAATTTTTCATATAACTTCATTCTCCCCTTCACTTCATCCTCCCTGTTTTTGTTTTCCATCCTCTTCTTTAACCTCTCATAGGCAACATCTTTATCACAATCAATATACACAACAACGAAGTTTGGGTAGTTCTTTCTACAATACATGACTCCATCATATTCCAAATCCATCAATATTGCCTTTTCAGAGACCTTCAGCTGGTCAGAACCTGTTCCATAGTAGTTTCCATTGTATTTGATATACTCCAAAAGTTCCTGTCTTTTTACCATCGACTCAAACTCTTCTGTTGTCACAAAAAAATAATCCTTTCCATTCACCTCTCCTTTTCTCGGTTGCCTGGTTGTGTGTGACACCGAAAACCCAAAAGGAAACCTAGATAGAATGTGACTTATGATAGTGGACTTTCCGGATCCACTGGGCCCGGTGAGTACTAGATGTGCCTTATCCATGGGCACGAAAAAAACCGAGAACAAAAAATGGACTCAATAGATCTCCACAACTAATCCATTTATTCGTAAAGCCCGTCATCGTTGAAGTCCTTCTTTTTATCAAACTTCCTTACATCGACCTTCATTGACCTTGCAAAGGCCTCATACCGCTCAATTTCCTTTTCAGACACACTGCGTCTTGCCGTCTTCAAAGCTTGTACAAGATGGTCAGGCCTCAAATAAGGCACAGGATCCTCAAGATCCATCATCTCAGAACCCTTCTTCCTTTGCTCAAGCTCGTACTCGATTGTTTCTCTTATGGCCAACTTACATGCTCTCTGGCATATTTCCGAAAGATCTGCTCCAGAAAACTTGTCGGTAGCCTCTGCCAGTTGCCGAAGATCAATGTCCGGTGAAAGAGGTGTTTTCTTTAGGGTGGCCTGCAGTATCGAAACTCTGCTCTCGAGGTCGGGCAATGGAATGTAAACAAGCTGGTCAAGTCTTCCTGGCCTCATCAAAGCACTATCCAACTGGTCTGGCCTGTTAGTTGCCCCAATCACAAACACATTCTTCTTCTGGTTTATTCCATCCATTTCCGAAAGAAGCTGATTTAACATTCTGTCTGTAACTCCACTACTTCCATCGTTTCCAGATCTAGCCTTTGCAATCGAGTCTATTTCATCAAAGAATAAAACACAAGGTGCTGCACCTCTTGCTCGAGCAAACAAGTCCCTAATATTCGATTCAGATTCTCCAACCCACATCGAAAGGAGCTCGGGACCCTTGATGGATATGAAGTTAGCTTTACACTCGGTGGCAACAGCCTTAGCAAGAAGTGTCTTACCACATCCTGGCGGTCCATAGAATAAGACCCCTTTGGCCGGTGTCATTCCAAATTTTATGAACTTCTCCGGATATTCCACAGGGTATTGGACAGTTTCTCTCAACTCCTGCTTCACAAGTTCAAGCCCTCCAATATCCGACCACTTTACATTCGGTGACTGAATCACTGTTTCTCTAAGGGAGCTTGGGTCGGTATGCTCAATTGCATAGCGGAAGTTGTCGTTGGTGACCTTTAGCGAAGAAAGTACCTTTGCATCAATCTTTTCGTCATCTAAATCTATCTGAGGAAGCTTTTCCCTAATTTGTTGCAATGCTGCTTCGCTACACAGTGAAGCCAGATCACTTCCGGTAAACCCATGTAGCTCTTTGTTTATAGCCACTAGATCAACATCCTCAGACATCTTCATGTTCTTGGTATGGATTCGGAGAATTTCCAACCTTCCTGTTTCATCAGGAACTCCTATTTCAATCTCTCTGTCAAACCTCCCATATCTCCTCAACGCTGAGTCAATAGAGTTAGGTCTGTTTGTAGCCCCAAGAACTATCACATTGCTTCTTGCCTTCATCCCATCCATGAGTGTCAGCAACTGGCTTACAATTCTTCTTTCAACTTCCCCTTGAGACTTCTCTCTCTTAGGTGCAAGTGCATCTATCTCGTCAATAAAGATGATAGACGGTGAGTTCTTCTCTGCCTCCTCAAATGCCTTCCTTAAATTCGACTCGCTCTCCCCTGCCATCTTGGACATGATTTCAGGCCCGTTGATCAAAAATAGAAAGGCCCCTGTCTCGTTTGCAATGGCTCTTGCTATTAGGGTCTTTCCCGTTCCTGGAGGTCCATACAATAGAATCCCTTTTGGAGGCTTCACCCCTATCTTCGAGTATAACTGAGAGTGCCTCAATGGAAGCTCAACCAGCTCTCTTATCTTGGCCATTTGTGCCCTACATCCTCCAACATCGTCATATCCAACCATGTTAAACTCCTTTTCAACCTCTTCCCGCGAAATACTTTCCGCACAATATACAGATGTTGTGGACGTCACAGACCCATGTTTTATTTCCATATCTTGTGCATCTATCATCTTGGTAACCTTAAATTCAACCCTTCCAAGTCCAGAGCTAACTCCGTAAATAGACCCCACAGTAAGAGGCATGAAGTTAAAGTCCAGAAACGGCCTGACAAATTCATCAAAGATGTTTCCTGTAATCTTCTCAATCGTGTCTTTGATCGGAAGGAAGTTCAGCTTACTGACAACAGGAATATCCTTGTCCACCCGATACAACTTCACCGTGTCAGTAATCCTTACTCTCAGGTTGAACCTTCCATCTCTAACAACTGCAATGTGTTTTGGAGGAACACTTTCAAGTGCAACTGTGCTAAAGATAAGCTCTGCTTTCTTCTTCCCTAATATCTTGACATAGTCCGACTCAAAAAGTTCCAACTCGTTGAGTGTTGCTGGATTCAGGCCCACCTGATATGTCCTGAGCTTGCTGCAATCCTTATCACAGACGATTAGTGTATTCTTTGTCTTCGATTCAAGAATAGCAGTCGAAAAGTCTTTCTCATTCCCAGAAGTTCCCATTTGGGGCTGTCTTTGTTTTTGTTTTTAGCCTGGGCTTTTTATAAACAAACTTCCACACATGAAGTTGTAGTCTTCTTCATACCTTCCAAAGCCCATGAAAAACCCCCTGGTCTTTCCAAGAACCAATGCAGTGTGACCACCCCCTCCAGACCGGTTATAGGTGTTTGGTCTGCTTTTTGATCCATCATAATATATGATTGGCTCTACCCTAAAGGAATGGGATGGTATCCAAATCTTCTTTTGCTCTCGGCTTTGATTGTCTTACTTCCAGGATACATCTTCCTTGGGAGACTAGGAAAGTGCATACTCTATCTCCCTCTCAATAGCATTTCGTTTGTGATCTACTTTAGAATCAGAGCATCCATTGGGAAGAGACATCTCAGTGTTGTTGTAAATGTGCTCTCAAGACTTGTGAAGTTTGGAGTTGGCGTCCTTTTGTCATACACAACATTGTCTCTGGGAGCAGCCAGATATACCCATGGGCCTTTGATTTTGGGAGCTCTTCTCCTATCAATAGACCTTGTCAGAGCATATCTCTACGAGTCATCGAAGAAGAGCTTTGAAAACAAGATACTCACGGGAAACTTCATGGACATTCTCAAGCTGGAGAAATACATTATATATTCTGTAGAAGGCCCTCAGACAGTGGACCTAAAGAGGAACTTGTCTGTCGACGAATATTTCGATAGGGGCCGTCCAAAACCTGTAGATGCCAATGAGCTTTTTGACTTATGGAACGACCAAAATCCTTACGAAGACCATGTTTCAGACAGCGATTTCACAGAAGGAAATGAAAGACTGAAGAAAAGGACCAGAAGAGAAAAGATAAAGATTGATCCAAAGACATACGAGTTCATCGAAGAAAAAAGGAGGTTGTCCTGGAACCTTCTGAATATACAGAAAGTAGTCCTTACTCCGGAAGAGAAAATGAGAGAGAGGTTATATGCAATGAATCCATTGGAAATGATACCTAGTCCAGACTGCCAACCAGATGTTGAGAGGAAAGACGTTGATGGAGAAGAATGGAAGTTTCTTGAACTAGACAAGAAGAGGGCTAAGAAGATGCCTGCAAGGCCGGGGTTGATAACAGTCGAGTCTCTCAGCGTGCATTTTGGAGAGAGCCATGCAAAGGAAGCGTATTCGTTGATTGCTTTCAAAAGAGGAGAAAGGATTAATCATGAAATCTTCAAGGAAAATGCTAGGCAAATAAATGTAGAAAGAAACAACCTATACAGAACGATCATGGACAACAAGAAACTACTGAGGGTTATATGGTTTATTCTGGCACTCCTCGAAAGTATAGTTGGATACTTGATCACTGCGGTATTCTTCAGGACCAAGCCATTGCTGTTGGAGCTGATCTTTCCGATGGTAGTTGTTCCGGCCCTTCCGATGATCAAGATGACGGTGGAGTCATTTCTGTTTATTATATACACCCACCCATACGATCCCGGAGACAGGGTTCATATAGACGGAGAAAATATGGTTGTCCGGAGGATCTCTTTATTTAGTACTGTGCTTGAGAGTTGGGACGGAATGGAAATAATAATTCCAAATATTGTTATAAGGAAGAAAGCGATTTTGAACATAAGAAGATCGAAACAGCAGCAATGGAAGCTCTCGATGCTTATATCATCAAAGACGTCGGAAAGAAAGATCGAATTGTTGAGAGAGGCAATCAAGAGGTTTGTAAGGAGCGACAAGTCCTATATTACTGTAAGTGTAAGCATCTCGGAAATAGTCGATTGTAATCACTTGAGGCTAACGGTGATTGTAAAGCATTCCATAAACTTTCAAAGTGGATTCTTTATGTGGACAAGCCATACCAAGTTTGTAAACATGCTTCTAGCTATTCTGTGCAAACTTGACATCAGGTTCATTCCACTCACCAAAGAGATTATGAATCTAGGGCCTACCTATGAACAAGGCATCTCATAAAAGTGGAAGATTTTTGAAGTGTCCAAAAATGTTAATCTGAAACGGAGCCTTCTCGAAGAATGGGATGATTCGATTTGTCAACTTCAGGTCATCAAGATGTTTTGAAAGAAAATAAAACCCATTGAAACAAACCCTAAATGGAAGAGTTTTCGACGACCAGCAACAGAAGAGAGAAACTATCGAAACCTCTTCTGCCCGAGGATATTCCAAAGAGAGTGGATGAACCCCAGCTCAAGATCCACGAAAGGAGTGTGGAGGAATTCCAGGACATTTTGGATATCGAGCCGAAGGAGGGGCTTTTTTTTTATATAAGGATTCCTGGATTAATCTTTGTAGGGTCTGTTGTAGGTTATATAATAGGGAAGATGGGATTTAGCATTGTCAATTTGTTTTTTGTTGGATATGTGATTTTCTTCATATATAATCGAAAGGTTGAAAGATTCACTCGGAGTCTTAAATCGCTTGTGTATCATAGTGCAAGGAGGGAGAAGGCCCGAAACAATGGAGAGACTGTTGAATGGTTGAACTATGCTCTTAAAAAGTTCTGGGAAGTTGCTGAGCCTGTTATATCTGCAGAGGTGTACCAACAGGTCAACAATGAACTCCTCAAGGTTTCTCCGCCCTTTCTTAATGGACTAAGGTTAATTGAATTCACCCTTGGAAGCCGTTCACCGTTTATAGAGGGCATATCCTACATAAGCATGGACGGAAATACTCTTGCAATAGAAGTGGAGGTAGCTTTTGTGCCTCTGGAAATAAGCAGGGATGTAGTCAACTACCTGGAGAACGATAGTAAAAATTGGAACTCTAAGATTCAGCTGTCGGCCCGGGTTGGAACAAGAAATGGAATAGGAATCAACCTTCCAATTCTTGTCAAAGAGCTGTTTTTCAAAGGGAGGGTCAGAATTGTTGCCAACCTATTTTCGAAGAACATGTTTGTCAAAGACGTAGAGATTTGTTTGATGGACAGCCCGGAGTTTGACTTTACTCTTGTCCCCTTGAAGATGGTGGACATAATGGATGTTCCTGGACTCAGCAGATGGATAAGAAGTATAATCAACTCCTCGTTGGCTACAACTGTTATTAATCCAAACTCAATGACCATCGACGTGGATAGGATCTCAAAAGACAAGGGAAAGATTATTGGAGTTGTGTGTCTTCAGATACTCAATCTAGAAAACGAGGACGACGAAAGATTGACTGTGGAAATAGACGTGGATGGCAGAGTTGGATACCAAACGAGATATGGAGAGGGGAAAGGGATTGTTTACAATGAGCATTTCTATATGCCTATTGAAAATGTTGACTCAAGAATTGGATTATCTCTAAGAAGCGAATCAAGAAAGACCAGGAGAAGGAACGGGTCGATATTCTTGAAGAACCTTCCTCTGGATAAGATTGAGGAGTCTGTGGACAATGAATGGTATGAGCCAAGGAGAACCTTTTTCTGTTCGACAAGGTTAGTTAAGGATGAACAGACATATTCTTTTGTGAACACGAACTTGCAGTTTTACCCGATACAGAAGGAAAGGAGTAACAGTGGAATTGTCAAGATGACACTTGTAGGAATTGAGGATCTTCGAGGAAACAAGGCCTCTAAGGCATATACATATTCTACATTCTGTACAGTAATTGTATCACCTATCAACCGAGAAGAATCCAGCATTCCAATAGGCTTTATCGAAAACACAGTTAGTGCAACGGCAATGATGATGAGTGGAATTGTCAAGACAACAGGGAATATGATCTCAAACATTATTCCCGGAATCGAGACGACCACAACGAGGCTTCTACCTTCGTCGAAGAACACTTTCTATGTATTTGAGTCGAAGAGGATATTCGGGACAAACTCGCCTATTTACAACGAAAGCTTCACATTCTTTTGCAGAGATATCCAAGTTGATGTGGTGTCCATCTGCGTGATGAATGACAAGACAAGTGAAGTGATAGGAAGAGTGTCGATTCCTGTGAGAGATATCCATTTCAACAAAAAAGAGAAGTATAAACTGAACGACGCTCACAGTGGCCGAATGGAGCTTTCATTCACGATTGATTATGTGGACATGGTTGATAAAGAGATAGGATTTGTAGACTACGAGAGGATGTTGAAGATCTCTGTGGATTCTATGAATGAGAAGGGAGTCTACTACGCGATATTTGAGACTAACACAGACTGCTTCAGGATGGAGACGTTTACATCAGCACTGCCTATTAAGAGAAGAATTTATGTTCCTGTGCAGAAGGAAAATAGCTTAAGATTTAGGCTTTACAAGGAAACAATCAATGGGGATGTGTTTATTGGAGAGGACAAGATAAATTGCAGTCCCTGCGATGGAGTTAGGCGGGAAGCCTTCTTACTCGACGAACAAATAAGCCTGACCCTTAGCATTGAGGAGGAATCTCTTCGAGACTACTCAGGGGCTCCTGATGAAAAGAACAATATCAAGGTAATACAGGCAAAGTTTGGAAAGTTCTATGGGTATAGCCAGGAAATGTTTATTGAGTTTTCCAACAAGTATGGGGCGATTGGAGCTTCGGGATTTACCCGAGGAGGGAAGCTTAATGACACATTCACATTTATTGCGGGAAATGAGGAGATATATGCTATTATCAAAAGCGGAGACCAGACCGTCAACCAAACACTAGGACAATGTATAATTCCAAAGAGGACCTTAAAAGAGAAGGTTATGCTTAATGAGCATGGACTGTCGGTAGACATGGAAGTAAAGATTCAAGGATGCTCATACAAACCGGCTTCTATGTTGAAGACCGGATATCTCGAAGTTTACATTAAGAATGGGAGCAACATCAGGTCGTCAGTCCAGAGCCCGATTGACACTTACTGCAAGATTCTTGTCAACGAGACCAAAGTATATACAACAAAACCTGTACGTAAAAACAACAATCCTGTCTTTAATGAGTCATTTATAATGGAAATAGACAAAACAAAGGATGTGTTTGGGATACAAATATGCGACTACAATGTCTCGGAGAGAAATGCACTTTTGTATTACACCGAATTTTCCTTGCACAACCTGTCTGAAGGGTTCAGCGAGATGGAATTTGGCCTATTTGATGGAAAGACCTTCCAGCCGGTCGAGTCAAAAATTAGAATTGGATTTAATTTCTGTGCAGATCACAAAAGTTTAAAAATCAGAAAGAAAGGAATTCTTAGTGATTTCTTTGGATTCTAAGTTAGATTCATTAAAACACAAACAAAATATGCTCCACTACTCTTCTTTATAAATCTTGTTGAAATCTTCAAGTCTCATCTTTCTATCTTTAAACATATCGATCATCATGTCGATGTAACTTTCTTTGAAAGAAAGGCCATAACTCCTAAGGATTGCCTCCAGGTCCGATCTATCTATGTAGCCCTTCTGGCCTTTGTCCCAAGAGTTGAAGACATCCAAGCTTCCAGCTCTTTTCAATACTAGGATTTCAAGAATCGAATGGAATTCATCTCCTGTTACAGTGCTCCCAAGAGATTGAGTTAGCTGGGACACTTGCTGGGGATTTAGGTGCAAGAATACAATATCTATGAACTCCTTGAGATCCTCAAGGGTCATCGTGGTGCCATTGCTTACCAAATCATATATTTTGTCCGACTCCCTATCCTTTATCATATGGGTTGGAAGTAGCCCAACATCAATTGAAACAAGTTATGGCTTTAGAAACACCATTTGGTGCCCTATGACGGCATTCAAGTGGGTGATATATTAAGGTAATAGAAGGGTTATTGCCTTGTGAAATTGACAACCTTTCGATGGGGTGTATTTAGATTTAGAAGGAGATAATGAATTCTATATAAGGAAAAAGAATTGTTATTCTTTTTATTTCTAAATATAAATAAAGGATAAACATAAAGTTCAATGATTAGAAAGAGTCTTTTCATTTTGGTTGCAACTGGAATGGGAATCATAAAGGCCACAGGAGGAGAAGGAGGCCTCTACATACCTAGCACCATCTTACGAGAGTTAGGAAGTGCTTCCATGGGAGGATATCTCATGATTGCAGAAACAGGAAATGGAGACTTCGGAATTGTAAGCAGTTCTGAGTCCCCATACATCATAGAGAGTGGAGTACATTCGGAAGTAGCCTGGCAACCGGTGAATGGAGACAATAGAGCAGTTCCCGTCTATGCCCCCTCTCCTGCAGAAATTCGAGAGAGCATCCCGACTGTATATGGAGAGCCATCCCAGTACATGGGTCCACAACAAGAAGGATTTGTCCCTGCCTCTACACCTG
Source organism: Encephalitozoon intestinalis ATCC 50506 (assembly GCF_000146465.1). Classification (NCBI taxonomy): domain Eukaryota; kingdom Fungi; phylum Microsporidia; family Unikaryonidae; genus Encephalitozoon; species Encephalitozoon intestinalis. Next base: position 130,126 of record NC_014415.1, read on the forward strand.
TGGTTACATCTGTTGAGGAGACTGGATCTACATCTGGAGTGTCTACTGGCGCCATTGTAGCCGGAACAACCGCAGGAGTTGCAACTGGAGCTGCTACAGGAGCTGCAGTGTCTTCCACCACATCTGAGACCAAAGATACCACTGCTGCAGGAACCACCACTGGAAAGACTTCTGGAGACAAGACAAGCACAACCAAAGACACCAAGACCTCCACCAAGACCAAGAAGAAGGGAGCCAAGAGCCTTGTAGCCCTCAGTGCAGTTGCAGTTACAGCATTGTTCTCAATCTTGTGATGTAAATAAATTTTCAAGCATCAATTGTAAAATATTCTTGGTCTTTCTAACTCTATGAATTGAAGATTGTCTCTCCTGTAGGATTGTCGTTCTTCATAGGCGTTGTACAAGATTTCCAATTTCTTTTGTCTACGATGGAATTTTCTAAGGTAAAATTTTCTTTAGGGCAGCCCTGGTAAAAATGCCTGAGGAAGCGAAGTACACATGGGATCAAGAGCTTAACGAAATTAATATCCGACTTCCAATGCCCAAGGACACAGATAACAGCTTGATAAAGATTGATGTGGTGGGAAGGAAGGTCCTTGTGAAAATACAGGACGAAGTGATGATAGATGGAGAGTTTTTACACGAGGTAGACGTCTCGAGTCTTTGGTGGGTGGTTGAAGGAGACATGGTTGATGTCAATATAACAAAGAAAAGAAATGAATGGTGGGACAGTCTGTTAGTAGGGTCTGAGACAATCGATGTCCAAAGGTTGGCTGAGGATAAGCATGCAGACATAAGTATGCTCGATCCGGAGGCCAGAGAGGTTGTGGAAAAGATGATGCACAACACAAGCAAAAAGGACTTGGAATAAGCTATATGATTAAAGTCTTATGAGCCTTATTTGCATAGATTGTCTTTTTTCAGGTCTAGGGAAAATATTTCAAAAAATAAACAGAGGAAGGGCTTATGACGGCGAAGGATCTTAAGAAGATTATGGAGAAGGAGGCGTCAAGGGTAAAGAGCCTTAGCTTCCACCCGACAAAGCCTGTAATAATTTCGGGGCATCATAGCGGATCCATAAAGGCATGGGACTACCAGATGGGTGTTTGCATCCACGAGTTTCTTGACCACGACGGATCTGTAAGGGCTGTCTTGTTCCATCCTAGGGGGGATTTCTTTGTAAGCGGAGGAGACGACAAGGTTATAAGGGTATGGAGTTATACAGAAAGAAGAATCACAAACAAGCTTCGGGGACATGACGATTTTATCAGATCATTGGATTTCCACCCAACAAAGCCTTGGATCCTCAGTGCATCTGACGACCAAACAATAATGGTATGGAATATGCTAACAGGCAAACTTCTTGCGACTGCTAGAGGGCATTGCCATTATGTTATGGCAGCCAAGTTTTTGGGAGAGGAGTCTATTGTGAGTGGATCGCTGGACCAGTCGATAAGGATTTGGGACTGCAAGGGACTAAAGGAGGGAGGCAAAAAGAACTCGCTACTGCCGGATATAGTTATAAAGCAGATTGTAGATGGACACGATAGAGGAATCAATGCAATAGCTGCGAAGGATGGAGTTTTTGTAAGCGGGGGAGACGACAGAGACATCAAGTGCTGGGAATGGTCTGAGACCTCTGTCTGGGAGAAGGAAGTTATGTACAATCATCAGGGACCTGTTACTGGGCTTCTTTGTGATAGGGAGTACGTGCTAAGCTCTGGAGAAGACGGGCTGTTTTCGATATACAACACAGAAACCAGGAAATCAATTGAACGCCGCACAGAAGGGAGGTATTGGTGTGTAGCCAACAAAGGAAATCTGTATGCAGCAGGCCATGACTCCGGCTTTGAAGTGTATATTTATTCTGAACCAAAGATCATCTGTACACATGGGCAAGGATTTTTCTATTTGAAGAACTCTCGGATTCATTACAGCGACTTCAAAACAGAGAAAGTCCTCCTGAAGCCAAAGAAAGACGTTACTTCGATCTGTGCCAAAGGGGAATATCTTCTTGTCCAATATGATGGTAAGTTTAATGTCCTTATCGACGGAAAGGTTGTAGTAGAGGAATCAGGAGAAGGAGACCTATTTGAGAACTCGGAAGGAGATGTAGAGTTAATTGTAAAGAATGAGGAAGGAGCTTATAGAGGAGGGATTTCCTCTCGGAATAAGCATCTTCTCTCTTCATCCAAAGGGAGTCTTTTCCCTGGAAGTAACGAGTTTTTCTTCCTGGTGAATGGAAGAAGTATTACAATGTGCTTTGTTGAAGGAGAGGAGAAAACATTCAATATTCCATTCCATCTGACCAAAATAGTTTGCTCCAACAGTAGAATATCATTTGTTGGGAACAATGATATTTTGATTTACAACCTTGATTTGAGTCCTGTAAATAGCATTAATGAGATAGTTCCGATTATTGATGGATTTTTCCATGAGGATATTTTCATCTATGCTACTCATCGGCACCTGAAGTATGCCTTTGAAGATTCAGGAGTGTTAAAAAGCATTGAAAAGCCTATCCTTCCATTTGCTCTTGAGGAGGGGAAGACCATTTACTTCCTGTCTGACGATGGAATTGAATGTGTTGATGTGGAATTGATCGAAGTGAAGTTCAAGAAGGCAGTCCTAATGGAAGAAGACATAGCTCCTCTTATTGAAGAGGGAGCGATGCCGGGTCTGTCGCCTCTTTCCTATCTTGTTAGGCAGAAAAAGGGAGCTCTAGCTCTCCCATATATCAAGGACAGGAGACAGCGGTTTGAACTTTGTCTCAGTGACTTGAGATTAGATGAGTGTATGGAGTACTGCATACAGGAGGGAGATGTGGATATGAACAGGAGACTTGCAGATGCAGCCATAAGAGAGTGTAGAGTAGACATAGCCGAAAGGTGTCTCGAAAGCACAAGGGAATGGAATATGTTGTTTATGCTCTATGTGTGCTCGAGGGATGATGAGAAAATCAGGGAACTTGCTGAAAAAGTAGACCCTGTCACAAAAAATATGATTATGATGTATTTGGAAGATGTAGAATATTTCAAAAAGACCAAGGTTATTGGAGAGTACAAAGGAGAGAATGGGAACAAGAATCCAACCCCGGATGTTAGCTCATGGGGGCGTGGAGAGAGTAAGGAAATAGATTTTCAATCCACCGCCAAGAACGATTCGGATTTTTTTGAGATATCTCCGAGCTCAAATGATATTCCACAAAGATGGAACTACAATGAAAAAGACGATGTCCAGTCTGAGGACGAGATACATTCAGATCTCTCTGAAACAGAGGAGAAATGGAATGAGAGAAGCCTTCCTGTGGACGAGAAGTCTTTGCAAGAGAGTGCCTACCTTGAAAGTTCGGAGGGTATGAATGAGATACTAGAAAGAGGCCTGTCTCTGACGACCGAAGGGAAGTTTGGCAAAGCAATAGAGGCTTTCCGGGAAGGGATGGTGAAGATTGCACTCTACATTAGAGATAATAATGCGAGCGAGTCCTTTTTAGAGGAGAGAAGGAAAATCGGATCTTATATTTCTGGTTTGGTGGTTGAAAAGATAAGGAGAAAGACCGATTCGCCTTTGAAGAACATTATGATGGCCAAGTACTTTTCGGAGCTCCCGCTGGAGAAGGAGCATCACGTCCTAGCCTCATCCACAGCCATCATGGTGTTCAGAAAGAACGGAAATTTGAAACAGGCTAAGGAGTTAGCGATGGAGCTCAGGAAGGAGGGAAAGGATAGTAAGGTCATTGAGAAAGCAATTGAGGAAGAAAATCCAAAGGACGAGCATGAGCTTCCTGAAGGGGTTTTTTGCCATGACATCCTAGAGACAAGGACTAGTGCTAAAACATGCTTGCTATGCTTCGTCAACAGCTCTAGTGGCAATATATGTACAAGCTGCAGGGTTGGAGTCCTTCAATAATAATAAAAACTCTGTGCTATTTCCCCGTCATTTGTCTACCCTATTGGCCTCCAAAATTCAGATTCTCTTAGATAAGCCCTTGGGGTGGTATGAATAACAAAGAGAAACAGAAATCCAAAGAGAACTTGAACAGTACTTTGGGGCTTCCCCAGGAGCTGATCGGAAGGATTATGGCCCACTCAAATGTGAAACATGTAAAGAGACTAATGAAATGCAACTCACTTCTCTTTACAAAACTGAGGAACGATTTTTCTGTGTGGGGATTCTTTACATCTGGAAGGTATCCGTGCATTGCTGGATATATAAGTGAAATTAAGAATAAATACACATTGATGAAGAACATATCCCGGTCCCGGAACGAAAGAAGCGTTGACTTCGAGACCAATCAATCGGATATCACGTTTATGCAGATAGACAGAGACAGAATAGTATGTTCTTCGGACGATCAAACTATAAAGATATTTGGAATGGATGGACGGCTCATAAGGACGTTTATCGGCCATAAGGGAGGAGTGTGGACCTTTATGCTCAATAACAAGCATCTTGTAAGCGGAAGTACGGATAAAACAGCTAGGATCTGGGATTTGTGGACAGGATGTACTCTTTGTGTTCTTTCCGGGCACAAGTCTGTTGTCAGATCTTTGAAGATTTATGAAGACTATATTGCAACTGGGAGCAGAGATTCTGAAATAAGAATTTGGAATTTCAGAGGGACATGCCTTAATGTACTCAAGGGGCACACAATGAGCGTCAGATGCATGGACATGAATGAGAGCTATCTCGTAAGTGGGTCCTATGACGGAAGTGTTGCCCTGTGGGACTACAGAAGAGGGAAGCTTCTAAGATATTTAAAGTCGCATTCTCTTAGGGTATATTCTGTCTCTCTTTCTCTAAACTATGTTGCATCAGGGAGCCTGGATTCTAGTGTTCACGTTTCAACACTGGATGGGAAGCTTGTGTGTTCATACAAGATCCACCGCTCGTTAGTGATCTGGCTTAAGTTTGTTAACAACGGTCGATACCTGCTTAGTTCAGGAGCGGATGGGATCCTATGCAAATGGGATCTTCGAGAAAACATTCTCGTTTATAAGATCGAAGAAAATGGCCATATAACAGCGCAAGCGGTTATCGAGGATTTACTGATAGTCGGAACCAAGAGAGAAGTGAAGATATATAACTTAAGCGATGGAAGCTTTATCAGAACTCTCTTTTCTGCATCATCTCTGATAAGTAAGGTTGAGGTGTCTGGTCGATGCATATCCGTTGGATATTACTCGGATTCAGGAGCCTGTAGATTGATAGTATTCAATTATTGAAGAGCCAAGGCTGCAGAAGATGAGACACAATTCCCAGCCCTTGCAAATGGCTCTCGGGCAGAAACTACAAAAAGGAATTCCAAAACCTTTGTATCACCGACTAGCAGACGAAGAGCTATCAGATCTATCAGAACATTTGGAAAGGAAGCTTTGCAACGAATATGCTGACTACAAGGACGGAAATCTTCAGATCAGAATCGAGGGAATCGGGGAGTATATGTTCAATAAGCAGCCTGCTGCCATGCAGATATGGGCATCGTCTCCAATAACAGGGCCTAGGAAGTTTGATATATGCAAAAGGTATGAATGGATAGATCTAAGAAACAACATCTCACTTAGTGAATATGTCAAAGAAGAGCTGAAAAAGATACAAAGTAAAATAGGCAGAAAAGATAAATAGAAAGACCATGTTTTCACATCTCGACGACGCTTATAAAGTAGAATTCTTTTATTCCACAAACCTTTTAATCTCACAATTCTTTGAAGCTTAATATCCCTTACTTATACCCAGGAGTTTGTCCTTCTCTTCAATTGTCCTCATCGTAACATAGTATGTTTTCCCGGTCTTCAGTGCAGAGTAGAGTTCACAAGAGACATCTCCAAGGACATAGCAAGACTTATGGACAATCATTTTGCAGTCTCTACATTCGAATCCCTGGTTGACAAGTCCATATAGAACCTCGTTACAGAAGTCACAGAGAGATCCCTGAGGTAGCGTCTTAGAAGCAAATAGGTGATTGTTAAACTCATAGATCTTCACAGGGTCATCAGGGATGCTCTCTTCAATCGTACTCTTTCGGCTTCTTTCGATTTCGGCCTTTAGCTGGCTTATCTTTCGGTTTGATCCCTCAAGCTGCATGTTTGCTTCCTCCAGTGTTTTTCCCTGAAGTAGGGTCCTGATCTTTTCTATTCCTTCCTTGATGGCTATTTCCGTATTAAGGTCTTCTTCCAGAGATTTCAGGCTTCTTCGGCCTGCCGAGCTTACACTTTTTACTTCCTCGTTCATAAAGATAATTTTCAAGGTCATTGGGATTTTCTTTTGGGGAAGATGGTGAAGTTCGTTGGGCCTTAGTTCTCCAACATAGACATTAGAGATGTAATGTCTTTCCTCTCCAACCCACAGGTGGTCTTCTTCCACTCTTACAATAGTAGATTCTCCGTTAAGCAGATGGCACGAAAAGGATTGCTTTCCAGCTACTCTATGAACCTTTGTTCTTTCTTTCTTTAGAAAGTTCAATTCTTCTTCTACACTCTTCCTAAGAAGAATTTCCTGGTTAAGCTTTTGCTCATATTCCTTAATCTCGGTAGCTTTTAGTCTAAGTTGCCTTTTCAGGCTATCCAAGCCCTCTGACTTGAGTTTCTCCGTGAGGATTTTATTCTCCGATTCAAGTGTTGCTCTCATCCTGAGAATCTCTTGGCATTTCTCCCTATAAATCTCAATCTCGGATTTCAGCCCTTTGTTCTCTATAATCAGCTTATTCATAGATTCCTGGAGGTTGCCAAAGATATCCATTATTTCTTCCGTTTCTCTCCTAGCTTCATGAATAGAAGAAGAGAGATCTTTAATCAGGACATCTTTCTTCCCCAAAGATTCAATTGATCCCAGGAGCCTGTCTACATTTTCCGGCATTTTCTCAGCAATAGAATATTCTTCAGAAAGGAAGTCCTTACTGTTCACTTCCTCGGTAATGCCTTTCAACCATTTTTTGTATCTCTCAAGCTCGGTCTTGGCTTCCTCCAATTCCTCTTTTTCTGCGAGGAGTTCTGTTAAGACCTCTTTCAGCTCCTTCTGATGCTTTTGGATCTCTCCTTTCGAATCTTCCAGTTTTATCTTGGCATTTTCGAGCTCGGCTTTCGTCCCCGTGAGCTCTTGGCTTTGTAAATCAATAAGCCTTTTGTTCTCAGAAATCTTAATCAAAAGATTCTCAAGAGTCCCTTCATGCTCTCTAACCTTCAACTCAAGTTCGTTACTTGCTCTGTCCATCTCCTTTTCCATCATAACACTGAACTTGGACACAAACTCGGGATCAAAAGTAAATCCCACAAACGGCATATAATTTCCTTTGACATCCGGCTTCCTTTTCTCAGGGTCGAATTGTGTGTCAACAAAATGGGATGTGTCGGAATCTCCACTGATTTCAGGAACAAAAGGTGGCTTAAGCTCCTTAAGCCTGTCCCAGTCTATTCCTTTGAAAAAGGCATGAGACTTTATCTCATTAATTTTCATCCTTTTATCCTTCGTTGTTATTAGACTCTTAATCAGGCTCGTAAGCTCCGGAGACACCTTGAAGGGAAATCCAAACTCAACCTTTGTTATCCTTCGATATGTTTCCATCAAAGTGTCGGAATAGAAGGGAGTTGTTCCGTAGATCATCTCGTAGATTATAACTCCAAGCGTCCAGAAATCCACATCCTCCTCGTATTCACATTCTTCATTCACAGAGCACAATACATCCGGAGAAACATAGTCTGGTGTCCCAACCGTAATAGATGATCTTGCCTTTCCATCCCTCATCTTAATACAGCTACCAAAGTCCGCCAGCTTCACATGCCCATCAATTCCAATAAGTACATTGTCCGGTTTCAGGTCTCTGTGTATCCATCCCAGCTTGTGGAGTTCATCCAGTGCTGCAACTATCTCGGCCGTATAGAATCTCACCCAGTCCTCTTCTAGAACATCTTCCTTGGATAGGAGACCCATGAAGTCTCCTCCAGGAATAAAGTCCATTAAGTAGTAGAGATACTCCTCATCCTGCATTGTCATGTGTGCACACACAAGCCATTCACTCCCAATACAATCAACCATCGCCTCCTTTTCAGCCATAAACAATGCTGTATGTGGCTGTCTGAGAACAAGCTCCTTAGAAACCCTTTTCATAGCATATATCTTTTCTCTTTTTACAAGAAAAACTTCCCCGTACCCACCTTTAGCCACATTCTTTATAATTTCGTAATCAGAGGGCTTTGTCTTTGCTCTAACAATCTCCTTAATTCTCTCTAATGGCGCGCCTGTTCCCTTCCCAGAGACCTCATGGTAAACCGCTTCTAAACAGTCTCCAATTATGTTTATCCTCTCCCTCTCCATAAGGACTTCGATTTTTAATGTTTTTACAGCAGAGAGGTCAGATGCTCTCAGGTGGTCGGGAGAAGAAGTAATTACATTTTATTTTCACAGAGGTCTTCAGATATATTCAAGTGAATGTCATTCCATAACTCCTCGTCCTTAAGGATGTTACCATGTCCGTGGTCGCTAAGCTTGATCTTAGCTCCATACTTCTTCGACAATGTAACAGAGTGGTGATAGGGAACAACATCATCTTTCATCCCGTGGTACAGAAATAGATCCCTTCCCTTCGCACTCTCTATGTTTTTCACCGTGTCATATCCAATCTCTTTCAAAACTCTTTCCTTTATCCAAGGAACCAGAAAATTGATTGTCCTGAAAATAACATTCTCCATACCTACATCAATAATAGATGTAAAAGCAGAGATCATAAACATCTTTCGAGGATGATACTTTGCCTCTATATTGTTTTTCGTTATGTATCTGTAATACTCAGCCATTATTCCAGTCCCCAATGAGTGTCCAATCATATGAATCTCTTGGGCATCAAATCTTGATGTGAGATACTCAAAGCATGCCATAATATCCAAATTAACCATATCAATCTTAAACTCTCCCTCAGAGTCTGCAAACCCACGATAGTCTGGGACAAGAACACAATATCCCAAGTTCACTAGAGTATGGATCTTGGAATTTGATACATAGTCCTCTCGGGAGCATCCCTTTCCATGAAGAGCAACAATGAACTTTTTTGGATCTTTATGGCACTCCGGCTCCAGCAGATAGGCTCCGATTTTCTTGTTGTCTTGGGTGGTTATGTAAACATTATACTTCAAATGCTTATGATGGTCTCGAAAGTTCTTTCTTGAGTCGTTTATATTTAGAATCATTCTCTTCACAGCCGATATCATTTCCAGCCCCAAGACGTAAACAAGTATTTTTCTCCTGTAAAGTCTTTGAAAACAGGCCCAACTCTAGTCCCTGAAATGGCATCGGGAGAGAACTTGGCGCCACGAGATGCAAAGGTCATCTCGGTTATCCTTAGATCCTTGGGAATAGAAGAATGCGAGCCAAAGGTTATCATACAGCTGCTGGAATTTGCCTACAAATACACCACAGACGTTCTGGAGGATGCACTATTGTTTGCAAAGCATGCAGGAAGGACACATATCAGTACAAGTGATGTCAAGCTTGCATTGCAAACAAAGGTTGGAAGGCACTTCGTCCCTCCGCCTCCAAGACAGTATCTGTCAGACATAGCTTCAATGGTTAACTCAAAACCGCTTTCGGTTCCAGATGGGGAAAATCTCATTAGGGTTCCCCCCTCGTCCTCAGCACTACTAAACCTCGACTATGAAGTCCTTAGAAAAGACGGCGATAAGAAAAGAAGGATTTACTAAGAATCTTATAAAAACACATCTAATTAAACTTTTCTTCCAGGGAAATTTTTTATATATATCATCTTTATTCCATAAACATACTGTATAGAAGCTCTTTTGTAGATTTTTGATTATTCTCAAGTAGATCAATATATGTCTTGACTACAGGCTTATCTATTCTTAGAGACAGATCGTCGTCCTCTATGTTCCTAAATACAAATATGAGCTTGGATATTTCGTCCTCTTGAAGCTTATCGAGTATCTGCAGCTTCTGCCGTGCCTTTGGATCTCCTTTCAAGTAGATCTCTAGTATCTTTGTCCTTTCCTCAAAGGCTCGATCTATTTTCTCCTTAAAAGGGCTGTCCTTCCTCTCCAGGCAGCTATAGAGAAAGTCCAACACCTGGGATCTTTTCTCCGTGGATGTCTTCAAATGAATCTTAGATACAAGGTCTTCCACCGGAGCAAGGAGCCTTGGAACTGTTCTATTAATCATCTCCGACACATTTGGAACACTCAACCTTCGGAATAAATCTGCGAGAATCCCTGGAGAAAATATAGATCCCCCAATGCTGAGACTAACTCTAGAGTCAAGGACAAATGATTTGGGGATCTCGGTTCTTTCGCCATAAAATTCTGCCATCTCTCTGTTGATTGCCTTGTACATTCCATCTTCTTCATATTTGGCACTAATAAGCCTTTTCATCATTTGAAGATACTCTTTATCTTTATTCTCATAGTACAATCTTGGAAGATGTCCATTCGTCCTGGAGTGGAGTGATTTGTACTTCTTTGCAGACAGATTTCTCCCTATCAATGATCTATCGTTTGCAAAGTACTTGTTCCGAAGCTCCAATGCATCCTTTAGCTTTTTCTCTACCCCGTCAACCTCTTCTAGATAATTATTGAACTTATCGAAGACCGAGGGATTTTCGAGTAGAAGTTCCTCGGCAGTAAACACTGTTTTCTTTATAAACTCTTCTAGAGACTCCTCAGTAAATTGGTTCATCTCAAAGATAAATACCATGGAATCTACAGATATAAAGCTCTCATACAGAATCTCCCTATTCAAATTTATTGGAATGGAAATCTGGCCATTCCCAGGATCATCGTGGCTACGTTTATCCCTTCCTGCTTCATCTCTAGAAATACCCGCAACTAATGCATTAAGGAATAACTTCAAGACACTCATTGTTTTATTAATTTTGCTTTCTTAAATAACAAACGTTTCAAATCTGGTTTATTTAAAAGGATATCTATTAACATCATTTGTACATTGGAATTCCAGACCAGACTATCTTTCTGTACTCTGTGTACTCTGGAGAAGCTGAAATCAGTTCTCTTTCATATTCCTTTATCCGTGGAATGATCCAGCTGCTTACAAACCAGAGAAATATTGCAAGAGAAATAAAGCAAGAAAGGTAGATACAACAAGATATCCAGTGCAAAATTAGAGATGAATATAGCGGATGTCTAACATATCTGTATGGCCCATTTCTTTGTATTTTTTTTCTTTCAGACTTGTTCTCACCAACATATCCCAGAGTGATGTGAAAAAATGCAATCGAAAGGACTAGTCCGCATGCTGCCATGATCTTAAAGACTCGAGCCCCGAGGTATCCTGTAGACCTTGAAACAAAAAGACTTTCAAGGAATAGACTTCCAAAGAGGAGAACAAGGTCACTATGCCTGAGAATCTTTGTCTCAAGATTGATTCTTCGGGCCTTTTCCCGGGAGTACATAAAGACTAGAAGCGATATCGATGAGACTATGTGAAGAGACAAATAGCTCCCGGAATGGGAAATCCCAAGCATAAATAAAGACCCAAGAGCAAAGTAAAATGATGGACATTCCATTTAGGGGTTTTATCTATCCTGTTTCTAAACATAGAAGAAAAAAGACCAATTAAGAAAACCGTAGCAGCAGATATTTTCGTAAATATCTCAAGGCTATCTACAAAAAACTTGGGATTCGGTTGGTTTTTAAAAACAGAAAAAGAATTTCTTCCCGGGAGAAATGTATAGAGCTTATCGTGCAGAAAAACACTCCCTTGTTGTGTAATGGCTAGGGATTTTAAAAACAGGAGAACACAAAGATCAACCGAAACAATGGAGCTTGGAAAGGTATTGTACATGTGCCAAGGGCAGCTTGTGATAAAACTAACAGCAAAGGATATTCCATATCCAAACTCTCCAGTCTTGAATTCGTCCTCCAAAATCATAGGAAAGGTGGACGAAATCTTAGGAAGAATAGACGATGTTCATGCAACTATCAAGATGGAGAACCCGTGCAATTCTGGCAACGAAGGAGAGACAGTGTTTTGCTATGCAGACAAACTTATTCCTAAAAAGAGATTTCTACCAAGAGAAGAGGTTGAAAAGAAAAAAGAGGAAATGGATCGCACGAAACCGAAAAGGAGCCAGGGATTGGAAAAGAACAAGCCCAGGACTTTCAGAGACAGGCCAAGCCTTCACAACAAGAAGCCTGGAAGCAATTGGGGAGGAAAGCAAAGCGGCTGGAACAAGAGCGGAAGAAAAGGAAATTTCGAGAAGAATGCCAGAAGTAAGAAGCCGGATTCTAATAAGAGCAAGCGTGGGGATTAAAGCATTTTATTAGATGTACATCAAAGTGTCCTGGGCACATCTAAGAGGAATTTATTTCTTCGTCCCTGTGATTATCTACCATCTCCAGCAGTTTTGACTCGTAATATTTTCTTTTTTCTATCAGTCTCTGCCTTAGCTCTGCAATAGTCTTTTCGTCTTCTTTGATCTTCTTTTGTATTTCCCTTGTTAGCTTCTTGTCATCCTCCCCAAGAATCTCCGGTTTGTTTGCTATTGACCTGCCAATCTCTTTAGTCTTGTAGTCGTCATAAAACGTCTCTGTTGCTTCTACAAGCTTTATGAGATTCTTTGCTATCAGAGAGTCAACCAGAAGGTAAAAATCATTGCTTCCCACTTTTTCAGGAACCATTGTTCCCCATGGATATTCTCTGTTGTGCCCTGGGGTGTCTTCGTGGTCAACGTTCTTTGCAATGACAAAAAAAGGATATTCCGATTTACCGATTCTCTCTCTGTCTGGCACATCTAGGTAAAAAACATCGATGTTTTCTGCAGATATAGCCTCTGCAATCCTGTCGCTGCATTCCTGTCTTTCCAAGTCGCTCAGAAGATCGCTCTTCCCAACCACTGGAATTAAGTTGCAAATCTTCGATATCTCCTTCATGGTCTTTATGTCCACAAGCTTCACATGAGATGGATTGGGTTCCAAGAAGTAAAGGCAGATATGGATTCTTTTATCCTTGATCAATGGCCTGACATTCTTCCTCTCTTGCTCTAGGTAGTCTTTGAAGTTATTCTGAATCAACTCCACAACAGGTACCCAGCATTCCTCGTTACAGACATTATCTCCCACTCCATCCACCTCGGCCACGGTAATTCTTGTTTGAAACTCATTTTCCATGACAAAGAACTTCGATATCTGAATATTAATCAAAGAGTTCCTGTGAAAATATCTATCTTCCTGCTCTTCGGCTCCATCTGTATCGGACACCCTAGTAATCTCATTACTCTGGTTTCCATCGTCCTCCTTCAAAAACGGATCGGAGGACAGAACGGGTTCACCTAGCATCTGATTGATGAAAGATGATTTCCCCAAGCCGCTTGAGCCGATTATCATTATGTTGAAATCTATTCCTGCCTTGCAAAAGCTTCGATATTTTACATTTGGGAGGTTGGACACGCCTATACCTTTCTGCGACATATAAACAAACAATTGTGAGATTCTTAAATATTATAAACAATGGAGAATCCTAAGGCATTTGAAACACGGTACTTTTATTAAACACGTGTTATTTTTGATAGATAATGGACGAAAAGCTTAAGGAAATGGTAAATGCAAGCAGCTTTGCAGAGAAAGAGTTAAAGTCAATACTTGGAGAAATAACTTTGCAGAACGAAAAACTTGTGGATATCCAGCGCAAAATAGGAATTACTCGGACACATCTACTAAAGAACTCGAAGCTTGTTGGAGAGATACTCAAAATTACAAAGCCTAGATTGGCCATAGCAGTAATAGTACTCTCGATGATGCTCATCGCATTAATATATATTAAGCTTATATTTCCACTAAAGTAGACACTCCTGTTTGTTTTGCTCGAATTTTTTAATCTGATAGTGTTTATCATTCCCCAACTTTATGGAGCATATTGACTGGAGTAATCCAGAGTTTTTCTTTAAAGATGGGATAACAAGAGACTTCACAACAGTGGAGGAAGAGTTCCAAAAGATAAGATCCTGTAAATTCGAAAAAAGTCAGAGTATTCTGGTACCTAAAATTCTTTTGGTGATAAAGAACTCGAAGGAATATAAAGGAATGCATGTCAAAGCGGTAGTGGAGGAATCGATTTCCGGAAAAACAGCCATGGCAGAGATATATCCTGAAAGTTTTCTAATGGTCAAATGTGAGGAAGACATTTCCAATAACGAATCATTTTCCGTCCAAGTTGAGGTGTGGAGTTCAGAAGGAATGATTTCTGAAAAAAGCTTTAGGATCTTCAATCGTGAGGTGTTTTCCAAAGTGTCGGGTTCCCTTAGTATAACTTTTGAAGGAAGAAAAGAGGAAATTGAAATGGAGATTTATTCTATCAAACCATCTCATAATGCAAGTGAAGCCTATGAAGACATGAAGATGATAGGACATCGAGGATGTGGAATGAATGGAATACCCTCAACAACCATGATGGAAAATACAATTTCCTCGATCCAAGAGGCATACAGAATGGGAGCAAAGTGGGTAGAGATTGATGTACAGCTTACAAAAGAAGGAATACCTATTGTATTTCATGACTTTGTTATAGAGGCGGGTGGACTTTGTTTAGGGATAAATGAGATAACACTTCAAGAGTTTCTCCGCCTGGTGGGGAATCCAAACGAAGAAAGACAAGATCTTCCCTGTACACTTTCAAGACTTTTAGAATGTGTTAGCGATAAAAATGGAATCAATATAGAAATTAAGTACCCCTTGCCATCCGAAAAAAGAAAGTATAACCTAAAGGATCTAGATCCTGCAGAAAAGGTTGTTGAAAAAATAGTGGAAACAATACAGAAAAGCGGAAAGGAAAAAATAGTCTTTTCATCATTCCATCCATATATTCTTCTAATGTTGAAGCTGGTGCTTCCCAACTTTGGGGTTTACATGATAACTGAAACAAAAGATAAGGAGGAAAACCCATATACAAAGACCTTGTACGGTGCCCTATACTTCTGCACAAAACTGGGGCTTGATGGCATTGTCTTGGATTGGAACTGTATAGCAGAAAACCCAGCAGATATTATCAAGATTTTCAAGGAATTTGATCTCAAGACAATTGTGTACGGTGATTCTATTAATAATAGAAATATGATACGCATATTGAACGAGTTAGGAGTCTATGGAATAATAGTAGATGATCTAAAATTAATCTTTTCAGCAGATAATAATGATCATTATTAAAACTATCTTCTTTATTATTTGTTTGGAAATTGTGTCTTGCGTAAAGTCTGGTCACTTATTTATCTCGTTAAGAAACTCTTCTAGTTCTCGCATTTTGATTTTGGTATGATCAAACATACCAAGGTTGTCTTCTTTTCCCTCACCATCAACCTTCCTAGTGTCTCCCCAAGTGAAATTGTCAAAGTGCCAGAAGGCATATGTGGGCAGAACAAAATTCCAGATAGGAATAGACAGCACATAAACAAAACACCAGAATATGTACTGTATCTCCATCGTTGTGATCAGTATCAATAAGGCAGGTAAGCCGAAAATTCCAACTAACATGATCAAAGGAACCCAGGCTGGCTCTATCAGGATGGATACAGTAATCATGATAAACGTGAAAATTATCGCTGCCGGGAGTACTAATGTTCCAAATAGCTCCATCACCACAACAAGTTGCATCGAAAAGCAAAAGGCCCCACAAAGATTGTTAACCTGGACAAGCTCAAATAGATTATGTATAGTTGAGTTAATCCATCTTCTCCTTTGGCTGAGAAGGACACTAAACTCCCCAGGGACATACGTTTCGCATTTGGCTGCAGGAATAAACACAAGTTTTCTTCTATAAAAGTTTTTCAGCAACAGAGTCGTTAAATACCTATCTTCTCCCAGGTGCAAAAGATTTTTTTGATGCAAGGTCTTTGCTTCAAGAACAGAATAAGCATTTATGATTGCTGGATTTGCAAGAATCGGAAGGCAAAAACTCTTTTCTAAGGACGAATTCAGAATAGACTTCACATTGTTCAGCCTTGGGGCGTTCGTTTGAGACTTAGACGGCCCAGAAAGCAATCTCCCTTGCTGGTTTGTAACAATCTTAATTCTATACATGCAAAAGCATCCAGGAAGGCATGTAACACCACCAAATACAGACTCAAAAGCCTTATTAAGGTGGTGACTGATGTAATATTCAAAAACCTGTATCATGGTAACCCAGCTCTCGAATTTGTTCAAAATCATGGTCTCCCCGCATATTCCAATAACCTTTTGATCAGTTTCAAAAACATTCACCATAATAGACAAAGCATCCGGTTTAACTATTGTATCTGCATCAACCATCAGTATACATTCAAAGTCTTCCGGCTGCATATGCGGCATCAAAAACTTCATCTTCTGGTAAATTTCAAAATCTAGCTCCGTCATCCTGTCTCCATAAATTAATTTTGAAAAGAAGGACATCAGAATCACCTGACTGTCTCTTTTTCCTCTGTTCCCAGCCTTAAATGTTTCTTCGGGATTTCCACATTTATTGATTATGAGGATCCTTGTCTTATAGTTCTTGACCTCCGTAGAATCTTCCTGTCTTCCAAAGCAAGGCCAACATCTGTATTGTTTTCTCTTTTTTTCTTCACTTACATGGTAGTATCCTCCATATACCTTGGCTCGGTTGTAGCGCTTGGCTCCGTCCGTAAGAGATATGTAACCTTTGGGCTCTGCATTTCTATTTACATCACACAGCCCTAAAACTATATCGGGAGTACTCAAATCGTTTCCAGACCCAGTTATTTCTCCGTCGCATATCACCACAATCAACTTATAGTCATATCCATAATCTTGTTTGCAGAGACTGTCTAGAGTGTTTTTTATACCATCCCTTCCTTCGCTGTAGCATGTTACCAGCAGTATACAGGGAGTTACATTTGGACTAGGTCTTGGTTTCCTCTTCACATACCAAGAGTAGAAAAATCCTAGGGAGAACTTTGTAATTATCAGTCCAAAGATGGAGACAGTTGTGATCCAGAATACTGTGTCGGCAAGAAGGCATCCCGGTGTTTTTGTAGCAATCTTCCCTGCATAAAACATGTCTTGATAGCACTTCCATTCGTCCATATCGAAATCAGGTTTTCCTTCCGTCCCTGCATACTTACGGTTAAATTCTTCAAATAAAGGCTCAGAACAATGTGATGGGTCGTAAACTTTGTTGTTGACAACTACCATTCCCTTCTTCATTATATCCCCCCACTCCCAATAGATATCGTTTATTCTCTCTAGGTCTTCGATATCCTCTGAACCGCTGGGAAGCTGTCTTCCAAATGCAAGCTTGCATGCATCACTCTCTTTTTCAAACACATGTGTGTAGTTCTCCCCAATTGTATATTCGTCATCTGTATAATAGAGCCCTCCATTTGCTATTACAATGTTTCTGTTAAATCCATCCACCTTAAGTTTTGATGCAACATATTGTGTATTTCCTCTGCAAACAATAGTGTTCATTCCATAGGTCATAAAGGCTAATACGATCCAACAGAAAAATATACAAATGCATAAAGCTACCTTTTCTCTCCATGCATGTTGAATCTCCGGCGTTGTCATTCCAAAGCATCTCAACATAAAATTCGGAATTAAACATGTTAGAAATATAGTCATCTTATACCACCATCCTTTGTTTTCCGATGTACTTTTGGGAGGCCTTTGAAGCCTTGTTCTGGACGGATTTCTTAGTATCTCCCCCTGCGATAGCATTTGTTTGTGTAAGGTAGATTCAATATAAATTTCACTTTAATTAATTTGAAAAAGAGGCTTTCAGGGAGACTTCAAAAAATAGAAGGCTGAGTTGACATAGAGCTCGTAGAGGATGTCAAAGATGTCCAGGTCCTGGGTGTCTGTCTCAGAAAACCCAAGCACAGCACACCTCAGGTCTCCCTTCCACCGCACCCCGCTCCTCTCCACATCTCTCCTCCCAAGATATGCCTTCTTCGTCAGCGCAGTGTTCTGCACAAACTCGTTCTCGTTGAGCTCCATGTGCACCCTGTATCCATATTCAGGGAGGTAGTCGACCTCGAGAGATCTCAGCCATCGCGTGTCTGGCCTGCCGAGTGCATCCACAGGGAGCAGTGCCGCCCCGGGCCTGTAGTTCGCAAGTGCGCGGGCCCAGTAGCACTCAACTGCCCTGCGGACAAGCCCGTCCTTCTTTCCAAGCAGAGGCTTGATGTTCCTGTGGTGCTCCAGCTTGCACTCAAAGTCCCTCCTTGCAAACGCCTCGTGCTCCCCGTCAATGTCGGACTGGATCTCGTCCAGAAGCCTACAGATCTCTGCATCCTGCATCCAGGGGGGCATGGCGGCTTTGCAATGGGTCCCCTGCAGCGGGTTTGAAGTTTCCTAGCCCCGTCTTCATGCGCCAGTACTCCCCGCGGAGCTCCATCAGCTCGCCATGGCTTCCAGACTCGACTATGCGGCCGGCGTCCATCAGGATGATCCTGTCCATGTGCTCTGCCATCCACAGATCGTGGAAGACCATGACAACAGTCTTTCCGGGAAGGCCCATCAGCAGGTCGAAGATGGCCCTTTCCCCACTTGCATCCAGCCTCGACGTGACCTCGTCGAGAAGCATCAGCGGCTTGTTCTGGAGCAGGCATCTTGCAATCGAGACCATCTGGACCTCTCCGCCGCTCAGCATCTTCATGGCCGAGTGGAGTCCTCGCCTCACAAGCAGGGGCCCGAGGCCTGCACTCCTGGATGCCTCGAGGATCTTCTGGAGGCTGGTTGCTGGGAGGCCGTATGAAATGTTGTGGAAGACAGTCTCGTCGAAGAAAGGCATGTCCTGAAGAATGCAGGCGATGGAGGCGCGGAGGGCAGCAGGGGAGGTGTTGCGGAGCTCGAGGCCGTTGACGCGGATGGAGCCTGTGTAGGAGTGGAGCATCGGGATCAGCCTTAGGATGGAGCTCTTGCCGCTTCCAGGCCTTCCGATGATTCCGACACGCTCGCCACGGGCAATCTTGAAGGACAGGTTTCTGAGGATGGGAGGGGCGTTTGGATATCCGAAGCTGACGCCCTCGAACTCGATGGCTGGAGGGGCTTGGGACTTGGGGGATGACAGAGAGGGACACGGGAAGCCTGTGGCAAGGGAGGAGGCGGGACTCTGTCTGGCCATCCTCTCCAAGTGGTCGTGGAGGATCAGCAGATCTTCGCAGTCTATCAGCCAGAACCCCATGTCCCTTGCAATGACACCCAGTGTCCACATGGACAGGTCGATGGAGAATACAAAGGAAAAGAGAGTTGCCAGGTCTCCAATGGTCATTGTGCCGGAAAAGGCATCTGGAGTGCCCTTGAGGACGGAGTAGACAAAGAGGATTGTGAAGAGTATCCTCTGGCCAAAGTTGATTATGGCCACACATCCCTTGTCGGAGAGCTTGAGAGTCCACATTGCCCTTATGATCTCCTGGAGGCTGTCGACCTCGGCCTGCTCGCAGCAGCATGTCTTGACAAGATCCATGTTTGAGACACACTCGTGGATCTTCTTGGAGACCGAGTTGTCTGCATAGTTGATTCTCTCCTTGTACCAGGAACGGATCCTCAGGGTCACAAAGGTGTAGACAGCATAGATGGAGATTGTGAAGAGGATGGGGAGAAGGTATCTGAGGCCAAACATCCTATAGACCTCTCTGAGGAGAAGAACAAGGTTGAAGAATGCAGGGACGGCGACGGTGAGGATCTTTGTAAGGACCTTGCAGATCTTCTTGTTTCCCCTCTCGACAATCCTGTTGAGGCTTGTGGGCTTGATTTCGCAAGCATGGGAGGCGTGGATTGCAAGGTAAAGAATGCGGGAGGTTATGTCCTCGACAATCCTGTTTGTTATGATGGAGAAGAGGACGACCTTGGACTCGATGAAGAGAGAGGAGAGGGTTCTGAGGACGAGGAAGGCTGTTGCCTTGCGGAAGATCAAGGACATGCCTGGATTGTCGGAGTCCTTGATGTGCTTTATGGTGTCGATGATAGAGCCTCTCTTCTTGATGGAAGCAACGTCAAGCCACTTTCCAAGGACGATGCAGAGGGCCATTACAACGACTATTGCAACCTCGTGGGGAGATGTGGGCTTTAGCATGGATGCAAGTCTGCTCCATATTGCTCGACGGTCTATTTTCTTCATTAGCTTTGGAAAGGGGAGGGGGTTTTATTGTCTGAGATGGCGGCAAGAAGCGTTTTTAATAAACTACTTGTAGATGGGATGGGCGTCTACGAGGGCAAGGACCCTTTTCTTCAGATCGGCGGCAGCGGGGCTGGAGGACAAGAGGGCAGACGCTGTTTTCTGGAGCTCTGCCTTTGGGATGCTCTTCCCTGGGAATGTCTCTCTGCAGAGCTCGACGACGCCGTTGATTATGGCGGCAAGCTCTCTCATGTCATGTGGGCCAAGGCCCCTGGCAGTGACGGCATATGTGCCTATGCGGATTCCGGATGGGTTGAGGGGGCTTGAGTCACCGGCAATGGTGTTTCTGTTGAGGCTGATTCCCAGGATGTCGCACACATGCTCGACAGCGGTGGCGTTGACGTCCTTGTTCTTGAGGTCTACAAGGAACATGTGGTTGTCTGTTCCGCCTGTGGGGATGTCGAAGCCCAGGGACAGCAGATGGGCGGAGAGTGCTTTAGAGTTTTCGACGACACACCTGGCGTACTCTGCAAACTCGGGGGTTGCGGCGTGGAGAAGAGCCGAAGCGATTCCAGCGATTGTGTGGTTGTGGGGGCCGCCCTGGAGCATGGGGAAGACGGCGAAGTTGATCTTTGTGTCCAGGTCGATGGAGACGGCGTTCTTTGTAACTGTTTTCCTGTAGAAGATGAGGGCGCCACGGGGGCCTCGAAGGCCTTTCTGGGTTGTTGTCATGACCACGTCGCAGTGGTTGAAGGGGCTGTTCATCAGGCCACATGCAACCAGAGGAGAGATGTGGGAGATGTCGGCAAAGAGAAAGGCGTTGTTGGAGGCAGCCAGGGAGGAAAGCCTCTTGTAGTCGATGTCTCTGGAGTATGCGCTGTACCCGCAGATCAGGATGTGAGGCTGGAAGTTGTTGAAGGCATCCTCGAGGGCATTGTAGTCGATGAAGCCGTCGGGGCCTATTCTGTAGGCTCTTGAGTCGAAGTAAACGCTTGTGGCCGATATCTTCCTGGTCTTTGTCCTGTATCCGTGTGTCAGGTGGCCTCCAGATGGAAGATCGAGGCCCATGATTCTTCCTCCGGGAGGAACGAGGGCTGTATAGACGGCAAAGTTGGCTGGGCTCCCCGAGTATGGTTGGACATTGACGCCCCAGACTGCTGGGTCGAGGCCGAAGAGCGAGAGAGCCCTCTTCTGGCAAAGGGTCTCGATCTTGTCTATCCATTGTGTTCCTCCGTAGTACCGTTCTCCCACTCTCCCCTCGGAATACTTGTTGGTAAGGACCGACCCGCAGGCCTCCATCACGCTTTGGTGGACGTAGTTTTCACTGGCTATCAGATTTATTGTCTTTTGCTGCCTTGCAGCCTCTCCGCAGATCAGGGCATGGAGCTCTGGATCCACTGTTTCCATCGGGCCTGTCCAGAAGCCCTCTCCTCTTCCCTTTGTCATGGCTTGTCCTTCCCCAAAACTTAAATACTTGTTGGAGGGAAGATTTTCAGACGCTCATGTTCATCTGGATTGGAGGATGAGGGTTGTACCCCACAAGCTCGAAGTCCTCGAACTCGAAGTCTTCGATTTCCACTCTTGTTCCCTTTGGATTAACAAAGAGCTTTGGGAACTCTCGGGGCGTTCTTTGGAGCTGTAGCCTGAGGGAGTCGATGTGGTCAAGATACACATGTGCATCCCCCAGGAAGTGGACAAACTCTCCAGGCCGGAGGCCTGTCAGATGGGCTATGATTATTGTGAGCAGAGAGTAGGAAGCTATGTTGAAGGGCACGCCCAGGCCCATGTCTCCCGACCTTTGGTACATTGCACAGTTCAGCTTTCCATCCATCACATTGAATTGGAAGAGAACATGGCAGGGAGGGAGAGCCATCTTGGGAAGGGCCAGGGGGTTCCATGCACACACAACCATCCTTCGGCTCTCTGGGTTGTTCTTGATCGACTCGATCACATCCCTGATCTGGTCGATGCCCTGGCCCTTATAGTCTGAGCTGGATGTCTGGTACTCTGCACCGAAATGCCTCCATTGGAACCCGTATATTGGGCCTAAATCTCCTTCCTCTCTGTCCAGACCCATGGACTGCAGGAACTGCTTGGATCCGTTTTTCTTCCAGATCATGACACCTTTTTTCTCGAGGATGGCGGAGTCTGTCTGGGCCCTCAGGAAGAACAGAAGCTCCTCGACAATGCCTTTGTAGAAGACCCTCTTTGTTGTCAGCAGGGGAAATGTGTTGTCTTCGAGGGAAAACCTCATTGATGCCCCGAAGATGGACAGGGTTCCTGTGCCGGTTCTGTCTTGCCTCTTGACACCCTTTTCGAGGATGTGGGCAATCAGATCGAGGTACTGGTGTTCTGGATGTCTTGTTTCTTGGGTCATCTGATGTTTTTGGAGGGTTGGAAGGGCTACTAAGGATGTAGTTTGGTGTAAATGAACATCTTGAAGGAGATGCCGCCTTCGTTGAAGATGTTTTCTTCTGGGATGTAGAAGGCATCTACAAGGGTGGTGTCCACAAGCCTGGCGACATCGCGAGTGATGTCTCTCTTTTGGTAGGAAGACCAGTCGACCTGAGGGAAGAACACATCGCATTCTGGGGACTCGTGGACCTCTGTGACAAACATGGCCTGGACCCTGCCTGTCTGGATTGCAAGGGCATAGATGTCATGTCCTCCGATGACAAAGGTTGCAGGAGATGGGGGAAGAGGTAGATGGTCGAGGGCGGCGAAGCTTGGGATGAAGAAGGTGTTCTGGGAATGGGGGAGGGAGGATCTTGACAAGACGACATTGATGCGGTTTTGAAGGGGCCTGAAGCGCGAGGGGATGGAGTGCCATGTCTTTCTGCCCATGACGACGACATTTGATTTGGAGGGGGAGAGGCTGATGTGGTCGGGGGAAAGGATAGGGACGCTCTGGGAGAGGATTCTGAACCAGGCCATGTCTGTCTTGAGGGGATGTTTCCAGGGGAGTTTCCCGTGTCTTCCTATGCCTTGGTTTGCAGCAAGAGCCACAATTAAGGCAATCATGGATTATTAAATAGTATTAATAAAAAAGCGAAAACAAAAGGGAATGAAATGGATTGAATTGGCAATTGGATTGATACCCATGATTGAGGGTAGGCAGGAAGAGGATTCTTCGTACAGGCGAAGACTGGAGAAGATTGTGATTCCGGAGCATTACGACCTGCATGTAAAAGTGATGGACGTGGGGTTCTGCGGAAAGGTAGGGATCTCTGTGAGTATTTTGGAACCTGTAAGGGAGATAGTGATGAACGCAAAAGAACTTGAGATTCAGGAGGCGACGATTCGGGTTGGAGACACCGAGGTTCCTGGAGAGATAGTGATGGGGGAGAAGGAGAAAGAGTACGAGATTGTGCGGATTGTGTTTGAAAAGGAGATTGAGGCGGGGAAGGGATATATCACGGCGAAGTTCTGTGGAGACTACAACAACGGACTTGTAGGGTTCTACAAGAGTGGGGAAGAGAAGGAGATATATAGTACGCACTTTGAGCCGACGGATGCACGGAGGGTGTTTCCATGTTTTGACCAGCCGGACATGAAGGCAACATTCCAGATTTCGATTGATGCGCCCTCGAGGCTTGTTGTTCTTTCGAACAGCCCCGAAGAGGAAGAGAAGCGGGAGGAGTATGGAGACAGGGCGATTTCGTATTTTGAGAAGACAAGCAAGATGTCGACGTACCTTGTTGCATTTGTGATTGGAGACCTTAATTACATTGAGGACTGGAGCAAGGGGGGAGTGCGACTTCGAGTGTATGGACAAGGAGAGGAAGTGGAGTGGGGAAGATACGGACTGGAGGTTGCAAAGAGATGCATTGACTACTTTTCTGAGTACTTTGGGATTGGATATGAGTTTCCACGGAAGGAGAGTGCAAAGGTGGACATGGTAGGGATTCCGAGCTTTGGAAGTGGAGCAATGGAGAACTGGGGGCTGATTACGTTCCGACGGGAGAGTCTTCTGTATGTTGCAGGGAAGAGCAGTGTGGAAGACAAGAAGAATGTGGCGGAGACAGTGTGCCACGAGCTAGCACACATGTGGTTTGGGAACCTTGTGACGATGGAGTGGTGGGACGACCTATGGCTGAACGAGGGGTTTGCAACATGGATGTCGTACAAGGGGATGGAGAACATCGGGGATGTTGTGGACTGGGATGTGTGGGGAGAATTTTTGCTCTGGGATGTGATCCGAGGAATGCTTGATGATGGGCTTGGAAAGAGCCACAAGATCCAAATGGCTGTTGAGAATGCAGGGGAGATTGGAGAGATTTTTGACACGATAAGCTACAGCAAGGGGTCGAGTGTGATCAGGATGATTGAGAGATATGTGGGGGAGTCTGTATTTATGCTGGGGATCCGGCGATACATAAGAGAGCATATGTATGGGAATGTGAATGGAGAGAGTCTGTGGAAGGCGATTGGAAAGGAGTATGGAAAGGATATTTTGCCGATGGTTGAGGGATGGATTTCGCAGGCGGGGTATCCTATGGTAGAAGTGTCTGAACGTGAGTCTTCACTTATGCTGAAGCAGTCGCGGTATTCGATGATAGGAAAGGGGGATTCGAGTGTATGGACGGTGCCTGTTGTGATAGAATGGGAAGGAGGAGAGAAGGAGAGTATTTCGTTTTCTGGGAAGGAGATGGAGATTCCTCGGAAGAAGGAGGGATACAAGATGAATGCGGAGTATGGAGGGTTTTACCGAGTGAAGTACGGACTTGATGGGCTTAAGCGTCTTGAGAAGAGGATTGGGGAGATGAGCAGCGAGGACCGAGTGAACATGATTGAAGATGTGTTTGGGGTTGGGTTTGGGCTGTATGGAGGACTAAAGGAAGGACTTCGAAAGGTTGGAGAGTATTACTCTGAGACGTACCATGTTGGACGAAGTGCCATTGAGAAGCTTCTCCGGATCCGAAGTGTGTTCTATGACGACTCGGAGGTTGTTTCTCTTGTGGAGAAGAAGATTATTGGGCTAATTGAAAGGAGGATTTCTTCTGTGGATGTTTGGAAGAGGGAAGGATCAGTTGAGGAGATCAGCATGGACAAGTATGTACTGTCGGTGGGGATTGAGGTTGGCAGCAAGGTGGCAAAGGAGAAGGTTATGGAGATGTGGAATGAGCATCTTAGAAGCGGAAAGGAGCTTGGAGAGTTCCGAAGGATTGTGTACGAAGGAGTTGTTGACGACAATCTGGAGTACATGATGGAGAAGTACTGGAAGGGAGACACGCCTGGGATGCGACGGGAGGTGATGTTTGGATTCGGAGGGATCCAGAAGCAAGAGAACTTTGAGAAAATATTGTCTTCGCTTGGGAAGTTTAATGTGGAGGACATTGGAGTGGTGATAGCGGTGATCTGCCGAGGAAACAAGTTCCGGGACGCAATGGTTGAATATGTTGTGAGCCACGGGGAGGAGCTGTGTTCGATGGTGCATGATAACGGGATGTTGTATAACATAATCATTATGTCTCTGCGGCACGTGAGTGGAGAGGCGATGGTGTCTCGAGTGGTTTCGTTCCTGTCTGGAATCAAGCATCCTGGAAGCCAGCTGAACATTGAGAAGGTGCAGGACGAGATTGAGTGGAGACGAAGAATGAAAGGAATCCGAGAGGAGATTCTCTCTGGGCTTCGAGAAGAAGCATGGGAATAAACAGAGCATTCTTTAGTGAAAGTATTTAATGTCTTGTCTGATTAAGAGGTTTTGGGGCCCCTTCTATTGTTTCCGGGATGTGGAGTAGGGCCAGGGCCATTGTATGGTCTGTGCCGATGGGCCTTTGAGTGTTTCTTTACTCATCATCATCACCGTTTTCTCCATTAGTACCGCAGGAGGGATCTCCCAGTCCTCCGGGATTTCCCGATCCTCCACCTCCATTTCCTTGTCCTTCTACGTTACCAGAAGACGAAGACGATCCGGTCTCGGCAAGAATTCCTGTGAGGAGTGAGAGAGAGAAGAAAAGAAAAGCCTTGGAGTTCATTGTAGGGGTGAGCGGGGAAGTTCCTTATGTACTTGAGGATTTAAGGAGAGGAGCAAGTTAAAGGAGAGGCTTTTCAATGTCCTGTAGAGGAAGTGTGTGATTGAAAAGATTGAGAGCATAGGGTGGTTTGAGAGGGGTCTATGTTGTGATTGGGATGTGGGGGGAGGGGCTATGGAGAGAAGGGGGAGCGAGGGGGAGGATTGGGATGTGGGGAGAAAAGAGAGTGGTTTTGGATTAGTTTTGGTCTCCTCTGAGAGAGATTTGTGTTTGACGGTGGGGATGGAGGATTTTTTGGGATTTGATGTGGCTGTGGCCAGGGGTTTGTTGATGAGGGATCTGAGAGATTTTTGATGGGGGGTAGCATCAGGTTGATTCTGCCTGACGTGGATGCTATTCTCTGGGACTAAGCCATGCATGTTGATGAACCTTGTGGGGGATTGACGGACGGCTCAGTGATAGTACGATGATTTGGTTGGCGGGAGAGCTGTAACTGCGGGAAACTGCAGGTAGGGGGCTAGGAGTGTTTTTGACACGAGCCAAGTAAGTTGTAGGCCTATCAGCTGGTAGTTAGGGTAATGGCCTAACTAGGCGGAGACGGGAGACGGGGGATCGGGGTTTGATTCCGGAGAGGGAGCCTGAGAGATGGCTACTACGTCCAAGGATGGCAGCAGGCGCGAAACTTGCCTAATCCTTTGGGGAGGCGGTTATGAGAAGTGAGTTTTTTTCGAGTGTAAAGGAGTCGAGATTGATTGGAGGGCAAGTCGGGTGCCAGCAGCCGCGGTAATACCTGCTCCAATAGTGTCTATGGTGAATGCTGCAGTTAAAAAGTCCGTAGTCTTTTGTATGTCTTTGTTTGGGGGATTATGTCCTGATGTGGATGTAAGAGGTTTGGCAGAGGACGAGGGGCACCGGATAGTTGGGCGAGGGGTGAAATACGAAGACCCTGACTGGACGGACAGAAGCGAAGGCTGTGCTCTTGGACTTATGTGACGATGAAGGACGAAGGCTAGAGGATCGAAATCGATTAGATACCGTTTTAGTTCTAGCAGTAAACGATGCCGACTGGACGGGACTATATAGTGTTGTGCATGAGAAATCTTGAGTATGTGGGTTCTGGGGATAGTATGCTCGCAAGAGTGAAACTTGAAGAGATTGACGGAAGGACACCACAAGGAGTGGAGTGTGCGGCTTAATTTGACTCAACGCGGGGCAACTTACCGGTTCTGAAGCGGGCAGGAGAACGAGGACGGGATGCGCGCGGCGGTGGTGCATGGCCGTTTGAAATGGATGGCGTGAGCTTTGGATTAAGTTGCGTAAGATGTGAGACCCTTTGACAGTGCTCTTTGGGGCAAGGGAGGAATGGAACAGAACAGGTCCGTTATGCCCTGAGATGAAGCGGGCGGCACGCGCACTACGATAGATGGCGAGGGAGCCTGCTGTGAGGGATGAAGCTGTGTAATGGGCTTCTGAACGTGGAATTCCTAGTAATAACGATTGAACAAGTTGTTTTGAATGGGTCCCTGTCCTTTGTACACACCGCCCGTCGCTATCTAAGATGACGCAGTGGACGAAGATTGGAAGGTCTGAGTCCTTCGTGTTAGATAAGATATAAGTCGTAACATGGCTGCTGTTGGAGAACCAGCAGCAGGATCAGTATTTGAGAGATTGGGGGGAATTTTTTTGATTTGAGGATTCACGGGATTGATAGGCATTAGCAGCGAGGAAGGACGTGTAGGAGGACGATATGCCTTTTTGAGGATGTCTGAATGAAGCGGAAGCGCTTGGGGACCCCTTTGACTTAAGCATATCAATAAAGGGAGGAGAAGAAACCAAAAGGGATTGTCGGAGTAGCGGCGAGTGAAAGGACAGGAGCTCGAATGGTAACTGCGTTTGGCGGGTTGTTTTGAGTAGGAGGAGACTGAGCTAGGGATTGAAGTCCCTGATCTTAGAGGGGGAATGGCCTGTAAGTATCCGGACTTGAGAGAAGAGTAGGGTTGTTTGGTAGTGCAGCCTGAATTGGGTGGTGTTTTTTTTCACCGAAAGCTAAATATAAGCTAATGACCGATAGCGAAGAAGTAGAGTGATTGAAATGTGAAAAAGACAAGATGAAAAATGAAAGTGAATGCTTTGAAGGGGATGAGACCCGCCCGTCTTGAAACACGGACCAAGGAGAGGATGGCTGGATTGTTTTAGCGAGAGCTAGTGGATGCAGTGATCCGACCCGAAAGATGGTGAACTATGCCTGTGTTGATTGAAGGGATGCGAAAGTGTTCTGGAGGATCTAAGCCGTTCTGACGTGCAACTCGATGGCATGAGATGGGCATAGGGGCGAAAGACCAAACGAACCATCTGGTAGCTGGTTCCCTCTGAAATGTCTCTCAGGACAGCGGCGACTTGATGTAAGATGTTGTAAAGCACTAATGCGATAGCGTTAAACTTTGAAGATGTCTTGTAAGGGGGTAGCCAGTGGGCATATTGTGGTAAGCATGATGTGCGAGAAGGGATGAACCTTTTTTAGGATAAGGAGCCGTATGCAAGGGAAGAGAATCTGGCGGTTTGATTTTGACAGTTGGACGGTGGCCATGGAGGTTGGCATCCGCTAAGAAACGTGTTGCAACGTACCTACCGAATTGGGCGCTGGAGAAAATGGAAGGGATTGAATTGCAGGTATCCGAGGCCTTAGCGGCGGAGCTGAGTAAGAGGGCGATATCATTCTGACGAAGGTCCTGCGTGAGCGGGGGTGGAGGGGTGATATGAGCAGATCTTGGTAGTAGTAACAAGAAAGGATTTGCGCTGTGGACGAGGGTTCCCCATTTGATGGGGGTGAATCGACTGTTGAAACGGAGACTGATTGAAGATTGAGTGTATGGATGCTTTGAGGCGACTTGATGATGACGGATGGGGGATTTTTGATCCTAGGAGAGCAGAACTAGGGGAAGTAGCGGTGTGGATTGTTAAGAGACGAAGCAGCGCTGAGGAGATGACCTGTTCCGATGAAAAAGAAGCATGCATGTCGTACCTAGACCGCAACAGGTGTCCACTGTTTGACGCGGAAGCGAATTTGAGAAGGGTTGTAAGGGAAGTCGGCAAGATGGATGTGTAACTTTGGGAGAAGGATTGGCTCTAGCGTGCTAGAACTGTTTGTTGTGGGGAATCTGACTGTTTATTAAAAACATAGCCTTGCGGAAGAACGCAAGGTGAATTCTGCCCAGTGCACTTTTAGTTACGGCTTTTTGAGCTTAAGCGAGTGTAAACGGCGGGAGTAACTATGACTCTCTTAAGGTAGCCAAATGCCTCGTCATGTAATTAGTGACGCGCATGAATGGAGCAACGAGATTCCCACTGTCCCTACGACCTGTATTGTGAACCTACAGCCAAGGGAACGGGCTTGGGCTGATCAGCGGGGAAAGAAGACCCTGTTGAGCTTGACTCTAGCATGTGAGAAGTGCTGAGGGTGGTTATGAAGAGAGGTGGGGGGAGATGTGCGAGACCACTATGACTGAGCCTCAGCGGTTTATTTATGGATGTGGGGAGTTTGGCTGGGGCGGCACGACTGCTAAAGACTAACGCAGACGTCCTAAGGCGGGCTCAGCGGGGAAGGAAACCACGCGTGGAGCACAAGGGCATAAGCCTGCTTGAGACTATTCCTATTGCGGGATTGTTTGGGGGAAACCCTGGCCTAGAGATCCCATGTCCTATAAGGCTTGGGACATGGGTGACAGAAAAGTTACCACAGGGATAACTGGCTTGTAGCAGCCGAGCGATCATAGCGACGCTGCTTTTTGATTCTTCGATGTCGGCTCTTCCTATCATCGTGAAGCAGAAATTGCGAAGTGTTGGATTGTTCACCCACCAACAGGGAACGTGAGCTGGGTTTAGACCGTCGTGAGACAGGTTAGTTTTACCCTACTGTGATTGACTGGGCAGTAAATCTTGATAGTACGAGAGGAACTCTTGATTGCGACCTCTGGTGGAGCGGCAAGCCTGCTGGCTGTTGCGGAGCTACGTCGGGAGTATAATGGCTGAAGGCCTCTAAGCCTGAAGACTGACTGCGCTGTGATGTGGACGGAAGACGACCGTTATGGATGCAAGCTGTGCGAATGGAGGAGTAATCCGACATTTTGAGGCTGTGCATTTTTTCCTCGATGTGGGGAGAGGGGAAGAGGATTGAA